>NC_067123.1:7809435-8109435 GCF_021347895.1 Acanthochromis polyacanthus
CTACAGTTCAGGATTTTTTTCCCGTTAGTTTTCATGGTCAAAATGAGAGATCAGGTGGCCGATCTTAAAATAAATCAATACTGAATTTTAAATAAATCGTTAAAGTTGGCGGAGCCAGGGGGCGTGGTTTCACTTGATAGACAGCAACAGAAGCTGGATAAGAGAGTCCTCAGCCAATCCTGCCCCTAGTTGCTCTCCGGTCCAGTCTGTTTGATGACGCTTTTTACATCACTGGCTCCAAAAACTCCAAAACGGCGACCAGGAAGTAGCAAAATCCAGGCTTCATTTTCTCGGCGTTGAAACCAACGGGTGACGTCACGGTTAGTTTACGCCTGCATAATACACATAATTCAGCTTTCCTGCATCCTTATTCATGGTTTCAGATCAGAAATATTGCTATCAGAAGGCTTAAATACAGAGTGGTGGAAACAATAGATAGTATAAGTGATATAAATTTGATGAAACATTAATGTGAGCACCACTGCTTTACTTTGAGCACATGAATTAGTTTAAAGAAACTTGTTTGTTGCATATAAAGCAAATTCTTGACTTTTTATATATATACAACATGACGCACAGTCGTCCTTGTTGAATTTTTGTAATTGACATGAGCTCAATTGTATTTCTTAGTTACCAACACACAAGAGCCTCCTAATAAAAGTCACCTGTTTCACAAAAGCCAGTTAGTTGGGCTAATAGTTTTTCGTTTGTCTAAGAAACTATGATCATGTAAGTTAAGTCAGAGATGTCAGAACATATCTTGTTGAAGGTCTCTGCCCTTTTATCACCATTTAGTTTGTCTGGTGTACACATTATGCAGGTATAATTTAAACAACAACATGTAAATATATTAGTCCAAATTGCACAGTGGTTGTTATTGTGTGAGGACTTATCTATTTTTGTGGATAAGTCGCTCTTATTTCAGGTGTCCCATGGTAATAATTTGTGTAAAAGTAGTTTTCAAGCTTCAGACAGCTGCTCTAAACCCTCATACTTGATATTTACCGACAGTCCTCTGCAGCAGATTCTGCAGTTTGCAAAAGCAAGTGGTTGCAAATACATTTCCCACAGGATTGGTCAGTTTCTTGTGTTCAGACGGTCTGTTGGTGCAGAGAAGAGAGCTGCATCATCCTTTTAGTGGTTTTCTTACAGAAAGCTATGCATTTTCCTGTCATTTCTGACTATTTGCTCAACAAAAATGACAAGAAAATGGCTAAAAATATCTATATTTGTAAAAATATCTTGTTTCTTATTATTTTATGACTGGCTAAAATCTCTTTAGGGGTCCCAGAAAATGTCTCTTTATGAGGGCTTTCAAACCAGTATCCTCAGCTTACTCTGTTCACTACAAGCAGTGCTGTATTTCATCATAAAGCATCCACTGAATTATTTACTCTTCTCTGTTTCTGCACTTTCCATCGTTACCTCTCTTGCTACTTTACATTGATCTCTCACTTACACTGCAGGACTTTTAAATCAACAACCTTCTTCCTTCATATCTGATCAGTGCTCATCCTTCCTCATCCACATCTTGCTGACCTTAGTCGATTTCACTAGTTCAGTCCTTTTTTAGTTTGACTGCAGATGAAATTATACAGTCTGCACCCATAAATAATGTTAGGGCTCAACCATTTGATCCAAACTACAACAGTTTGGATCAAATGTTTTGAGGTATGACAGCTTCTAGCCGTTCCTCTACAGTCAAAGATATTTTATTTAGATATTTTATAATAACTAGTCTCAACCATCTGACATTATCCAGACATGTTAAGATAGAGAAGAGAACCTGAAATCTGGAACTGAAGATAAAGAGAAATTATGTTATCAAGTCAATTTCATGATGCTACCTCAACTTGTATTTCATTTTAAATCGACTGACACCAAAATTTGAGCTTTAATTCCGCACAATATTAAGTTGATGCCACATTATCATGTTAGAACAACTCATCAATACCATATCTGCAATTTAAAAGATGTATCTAAACCAGTAAATTAGATTTTTAGTTATTGTTTTTTGGAAACCATGCATTTATGATGAAGTTGTGGGAAAAGGTTCCTCTTTTTTTATTTTAAGGCACAGCTACAAAGCCTCAGAGTGCCTCTTACATTTTATACTAATGATAGTTGAAGGAAAGATCATTTCAAATCCTCACTAACATGCAGAAATAAGAATAAGATGGAGTTGTGTGTTTTCTTCTCTTTTATCCAGTCAGGTGTCATTTTCAGGACCAGTTGTTTGCTGTAGGAGTCTGACTACTTTCTCACCTGTTTTCCTGTTTTCAGGTCAAACTTGTGAACATCAGGAACGATGACATCACAGACGGGAACCCCAAACTGACGTTAGGACTCATCTGGACCATCATCCTTCACTTCCAGGTCGGTGCTCTTTATTTACCGTGCTGCAGCTTCTGGCTCTGTGTAATCGCTGGCTTGGATCTGATTAAGTGTTGATGCAGTCAGACCTGCTCCTTTAATTCTGCATCACTGAAAGTTAATGGGCAGCGAAAGTCCATAACGTAGTAACACCCCTAATTGATTACATAATAATTGAGTTATGGCTCGTGTCGTTATGGATGATTCAATCTGGAGTTTAAATGGGTGAAATGAAAACAAATTGTCGACATTATTTCTGTGTTCCGTCCAGCTGTCAGGATTAGAGTTTTTATCACTGCCATGAAGAGCTTAGCTGGTTCTGTGGGAGTGTTCTGGCAAACCGGCGCTCACTTACGCAACAGAAGAGGCAGTTTTGTGGGTTTTTGAGCCACTTGACTGGAAATGAAAGTGCAAATGTTCTTCTGTGGAATCTCACAGTGAGATGCGTTCTGCGTATCAGAGTCTTAAGTGCTTCCTGTGAGTTTGTTGGTTTACTTCACTGCCTCAGTGTGGATTTACAGACAGCTGATTGTGAACAGAAAACTGATGTTTAGCTCACATGTTGGTGTGTGTAACTTTTGCCGGTTTAACTTGAATAGGTTCTTGTGGTGTCACTCGTTGCAAATTTTTGAATGCAGATTTGTTTTTCAAGAAAGTACAGCTGGGCTCTGAGTTCTGAGGCACTCGTGTGCATATTTATGTGATTTATTTGTGGTGTTGTCCTGAGGTTGTGTCTCTTGCTGGAGGTCGTCCTCTAAAACAACACGAGGACACAGTTTGGCTTCAGTTTGGCAGTTTGGGAGCATTAAAGCAGCACAGGGGACGTCATGTTCAGGCTTTCATCAGAGCCTTATTCCTGGATTTACAGTGTCAGACATACAGGGTTTTTATAGAAACTGTCCCATTTAATATACATGTTGGCTGCTGGAGCTTCTTCTAGGATTTACTGGGATCCCCCAGGAGTTACTGTCGGAACTGAACTGCAGCTATGTACTGCTTACGAGTTGAAATTGTTAACAAAATAGAATAGAATAGAATCACTTTATTCATCCCCAAAGGGAAATTAAGTTGTCAGGATTTTAGGAAATTAGTGCAACATAATACAGAATAAGATTGTTGGGCTCATTTAAAAACAGTTTCATCCAACAATTTGTCCAGCAGAGTGCTGATAACTGTCTTTCCCACAAATGTTTCCACTGTCTGCAGCACATGTAGCAGAGCACATTTTGCAGCTCAGAAGATGGTGATGTGGAGCCAAGCGGTGTCTTAAGTTGATAACTAGTTTGTGAGTTACAGTGCTGCAAAGTTAACCTATAAAACCCAAAAGATGCTCTTTGTGACCAAATTCACATCTATATCTGTAATTCACATCTATTTTTACTCGGTTTAATCACTCTGAAAGTATTACTTGCAGCAAAGTGTAGCTTCTATCAACTTAAACCACATGCCTTAACTTTTCCAGCAATGGCAGATACAAATAGTCTTGAATTTCCATTAACTTTTTCCATGTTTGTCACCGCAGTAGTATGTGCTCACTACAGTGATTCCATCATCAGGGTTCTGATATTGCCACTTTCCTGACAATCTTCCTTACACACTATCTCTGCTGCCATCATTTTATAGTGAGATACATGTTAAAACATAACTTTTGTAGTAGTTTTCCCTTGCTATAAAGGCTACTATAAAATATCTGGAAGTATTATCATATTAAATTATGGAAGATCTGGATAGCATCAACAGTTCTGAACAAAATAAGATGCAGCATGCATTGTTAGTCCTCATAATGTTCAAGATAAGGACTTTAAAGTCAAATAAAAGTCTAAATAATTCTACGAACCTATTTATATGTATATGAATATCTAATTTAAAGAGTAGTAGCTGTGGTGTGTGAAATGAAAGTCACTGTTGGCATCAGCCATAAAAATCCATTATCAGTCAAGCTCTGGCTGATAGTACATAAAGATATTTTAGTTTAAGGTGTTATTTGGGTCAGACTTTTAGCTCTGAGCAGTTTCTGCATAATCTTAACCTTTTTTGAAAACTTTATAGAGCAGCTTTCACACTCGCTTCACAATAAAAGCCAAGAGCCGAACAGGTCTCAGACTTAGCCACTAGGTTTTGTGTAAAACATCGTGTGCATCGCTGCCAAAAAGTTCCAAATGAAAAGAAATGTCCAAAGACAGTGTTGTTAGATTAAACAATTGAACTGAGAGATAAATGTTTATTAAAGAGCAGTTTGTTTAGTCTCGACAGTCAGCCATCTGAACAGCTTTTTTCTCTCTGATTCCTGATGTGGAATAATTTCCACCAAATGTTCCTGCATCAGTGTAGCCTGCAGACGCACTCCGTTAGCTCACCGCTCCGTCAGACATGAGGCTCTTACATCACCATTACACGGACAGGCAGCTTTCTTGCATCTCATTAATATCAAACGGGGTTGTGAACCAGCTGCAGTTGCCACGGGCGACCAGCAGACTGTGCTGTGACGCGACCCCGAGCGAGAAGACGCTGCCAGCCGGTTGCTATGGAAACAGTAGCGCCTGACACCCTGGCAACAGCTTCAGCGGGCATGAATCAGCAGAACATCGTGTTACCAAGCCAGTTAGATACAGAGATGAAGAAATGTAGGGAGGAGGGACGAGGACCAGCAGATGATGGACAGGAAGGAGGCTGAAAACAAACTGAAACAAACAGCTCCTGACCGAACAACTGAAGGACAAAATATAAAAATAAGAGAAGGGGATCGGCCCGCGGAGCAGCAGATTGTTTCAGGAGTTCACTGAGTTTAAGATGACGACAGTTTTGTATTAGAGCTGCAGTGAGAAACTCCAGTCACATTAGCTCTGAGTCCCTGCAGTGTTGGTGGTTAGATGACTGGTACTGATAGTTCTGTCACCTAATCTGACAATATTGATAATATATTAGAATACAGGCCATTCTGAGCCGGTTTCTTATTGGTGGATTTTGGATTAGATCTCACCTGTATCTGTGGCAGAGCTCTTTAGCTCTCAACTATCATAAGTAGGACAGGTTTGCTCTAAATTTCTTTTGAATTTAACCCTTTTTTCAAACTAAATAAACATAGCCATCCATCTACATTGACTCCAACAGGAAGCATACACCTCCTTGAAGAATTTAACAATTACAAGGATTTTCTACTGGGAAATTTCAGCCCAGAATGTGCCAAACAAAAATACATTAGATTTTCCATAATCTAGTCTCCATACTAATCACATCATATCAGTTATCATAAAACACAGGTCTGATTACATTTTTTATGATCCTTAAAAAATGTTTTCATGCTACTCTGACCATGAACTCTAGAGATGCTTCACCATGCTGAATGTATCTTCCAACAACTTGCTCCTCTGCAAGCCGTTTTTGAGCCATGCTGCATTTATTTTATTGATCCAGTATGTCTTATTTTCCTCTCAAACTTTCTTTTTGTCTTCTTTCTGCTCCGTGTAAACACTGCCTGCAGTTCAGCCGAATATTCACAGAAATTTTGTCACATGACTGTTGGTTACATCTGAGTCAGTCATGGCTTCATATTTGCACTGAAAAACATAAAATTTGCAGCTTATAACAGGATCTGGTTATAAACTAAAGTGATGTTGATGACATATCATGGTGTCAAGCTATTTCCTATTTATTGATTTTAGTTGTTTTTGGTTAAAAGTCGAACTGTACATGGCACATGATTGATTCATGGACCACTGGAAGCTTTTTGTAAATCATTTTAGTAAATTTTAAAAGCAAACAGGACGTGCTGTCATGTTGAGGTTTACGTGATGTTATTTTAACCATAGAAGGAACAAATTGCACAGTAATGCAGGATAGAAACGATTACATTATTATTTGCTCTGAGTCAACACAACACAGTTATTCTCTGTTGCTCAGACATGCGGCCCACATCAGCAGAGATGTATGATTTCACATTATTCCCACCGGCAGCTGTGGACTAATGAACACAACGATGGTTATTATAATGTAGAAGAAGAAGTCGTTTTTGGAAACAAGCCTCCAGGTCTCTGTGATCAGGACGTGCACATGCGACTGAGTGACTCAGCACAGCAGCTAATTATAGGAACTCTCACTGAGCTATCGTTTCTCATTTGGGTCAGAACTGTTGTTAGTCATCTTCTCACCAGCTCGATGAGGTGGGGTCCCTGTCAGACGAGCTGCTTCCTCAGCAGTCAGGACAGATTCATGTCCTCGTCATGTAGACTCTGCTAGTTGTCCTCCTTAAAAAGCAGAGCTCATCTTCTCTTCTACTTTCATTTTATTGTTGCTTTCTTTTTCTAATTTTACTGCCACTGCTGTGATTGTAGGAACAGTCAAAAATTACTGTTTACTGTAGTAATATAGTAGTAGTAAAACAGTAATGTAAATGTGAAATAATGTAGTAAAATAACAGAAAGTGAGAATAAAAATCTGAATTTGTCCGAGATGCAGATCTAACCTGGCTGCAGTTACTCATCCAGACCACTAGGTGTCACCGTTTAGCTCGGTATCACAGCTCCTCTTACTTGTTGGAATTCTCCATCCTTGTGCTTGGATCCTCCTCCAGCTGCTCTGTGTCTGCCTGTGATTGGCTAAAAACGCTGTTCGCTCTGAGACGGTTAACTTCCAAACTGCTGGAGAAATTCGTCACAGTTTTCTGAGGTGGAGTCGGTTTATTTGTGTTGCACAAAAGGTGCTAATTTAGGCTGTTGTTGCATAGATCGATCATTTTCTACTGATTTCAACAAAACAGATAAATCCCCATTTTTTTTTCAGTACACCATCACATTACGGAGAACATGGAGTTTTTTTTTAGCATGCACAGTGCTCAGACAAACGCTAATTATAAAGATCCTGAAAAAGCTCAGAGCATGATCAGATTTTTAATACAAACTTCTTTGTTTTTGTCTCCTCACATAACATGGCAACAGTCAGGAGGTTTATAAAGACTGAAGAACAGTGATCATCTTTTGTGTCATGGCTGCAGGACACTGAAAAAACTGAAGCCGTTTAGTTTTTCTGTGACATGAACAAAATGCAGGAATTTTCACTCTATTTTGAAGGCTGTAGAAATGCTGTAGTGATATAGTAGGAGACTGCATCTGCAAAGAAAATATATTAATTTATTTTAAAAAAAAGCAGTTTGGAACCAGAATACTGGCTCAGGTTTCCAACAAAGTATTTTGCTTTGGGTGCCATCCACATTTGACCTTGCACTCGTCATACGAAGCTTTAATAAATGTATCATCTTTGATCATTTGGACACAGCAGTGCAGCTCTTACGTGGTTGTGTAGTTTGAAATATCTCCACAACACCACAGCAACGTGGGTTTTTCATCGTGGTAGTTGTTCTTTAACAGTGGTCACCGTTGGGATGTGAGAAATAAAAGACTCAGCATCTTAAAGCTGCTCAGAACGCAGATGGAGCCTAAATTCTGATGATTAAAATCTCAAGATCAATCACCACGCTTCAGTGCACACTATGGACAAAGGAGCTGCTAAATATGTGATCAAAAGAGCCTCTGACGGTTCTACATGCAGCGATCTAGTCCCGTGAAACGCTGGGTTCAGGCGGAGGTTGGAGTCTGATTACGGCGGCTCATGATGGCATGTAGCCACAGCGTGGGGATGAAAGCCTCCGGGGCTTGATTAGAGCTGTTTTCTGATTGGTTCATGCCTTTTTCCATGCGTGTTTGTGTGCGTTGGTCTCTTATGCTTCGGTTAATGACTGAAGATGGATTGCTTTCACCTTGTGAGAGTATAGCCTTTTAGTGGTCTCCATCCATATCTGTCTGCGTAGAAACATCCACGAGCCACTTAGTGTTTATGCTGATGTCACCTTTGCGGTGCCTGTTTGTGATGAATTCTTCTGCAGCTTCAGTGTTGTACAGTAAAGAATCGCATGCGTGAGCCGTGATGCTCGGCTCGTTTGTGGTGGGTGGAAGCTGTAGAGGCTTTACGACTGTGTGTGGGGGAGGAGGGGAGTTTAATATGTTTTCAGAGCTCAGATCAGAACTCTATGTGGCTGTTTTGGTCAGTTCATTTCTTTCTTTTTCTCACTTGGAAAAGGTTGTCCAGGTATTCATCACCTGCTGACTCCATAGTTGGAACATTCATTAGCTTCAGCTGCTTCACTCGTTCCAGTAGAAGTGACCATATTACCCACAATCCTTCAGTTCTTTCTGGCTTTCTGGCTTGATTTTAAATATATGGCTTGTTCTGATTGTTGCTTCTTTGAAAACTTCAAGCACTTCTCTTAATTTGTTATTTTATTTCGTTCTTTCATATTTTACGTGTTGGTCTCCTTGTTTCGTTTTTTTTTTTTTTTTAATCCATTGCATTGCGTTTCATATATTTGGTGTGTTGTCTGCTTGGTTTTATCCTCTGTATTTTAACGTCGGCTTAATGCAGCACCCTCAAACTTTTTTTTTTTTTTTTTTTAGAAAGATGCAGTATAAACACAATCATGATCATTCGGATTTTGGGTGTTTACTTTTCATCAATTTTACATGCTGGCATATGGAATTGTATTCTGTGATATTTGACATGGCTGCTGGTAAAGTTGGTTTTGTTTTGATTCATGTGTAGAGTCTGTCAGAAAGTGGTAAATATTGCAGTTTCTTAAAACTGTAGATGATGTATGATTAGTAATTCAAATAAAAATGTTATTTACAGTGAAATAATACAGGGAATAGACTAAACTTTGAATGCCCCCTCACCCCAACCAGTCGAGGCAGACGTCTGCCCCTCCAGAGCCTGGTTCTGCCAGAGGATTCTCCCTGTTAAAGGGGAGTTTATTTTGCTCTTGTATTCTTTTTTTTTTGAGTCCAAACACATTTTTTTATAGTGTAAATGTTTACAGATTATTAAAAATCTGATTGAGGGCTATTTTTGGTAAATCTCTGGGATCAAACGCCTTTTAAATCCCGGTGCTTCATCACATTCATGTAAAAATCCTACATATTGCCATAATTGTCCAGTCACTGATTGTCTGCAGCCGGTGATTTTGAAGACTTTGCTCCCTCAGTTTAAACGTTATCTAAGTTATTTCTAATTTCTTTTGAGTCACAGTATTTTCCTCAACTTTATCTGCTTTGATGTGCCTCCTATTTTCCTCCTAAGCTTAGTTCCTTCTTTGCCCCTCCTGTTTTTCTTTCAACTTCCTCTTTATTTCCCTTAAACCTCTTTCCTCGCTCCCTCCTTCTTCCCGTGCCTTTGCTGCCTTTTCTCAACAGAACCATTCATAACTTCACGGCCAGGTGAAGGGAATACATGGAAGTCATTCCTCATATTCATGCCCCCGTGTGATTTAGACTTGATTTCCCTCCTGCTGGCTGTTTTTCCTGTCGCTGCCTGTCATTCAGGGAAGCTTTTGGGTCAAGTGTGTGTGTTTGTGGCATTGAAAGCTGCTCACTAACAGCCAAGAGAGAGCTGAGTGAGATAGAGAGGGAGTAACTAGGAAGCGAATAGCAGGAGGAGGAGAGTCGAGGAGGGAGGGGTGGGATTGTGAGAGATCGAGCAGAAGAGAGTGTGAAGCTGCAGCAGCCGGGAGATAAAAGCTTTTCTCTGCCGGCGTCTGCAAGCGACGGATAGAAAAGCAGAGGAGCCGAGCCAGTCGAGGCAGAGACGGATCCAGGCTGCCTGCTGCCACCGGAGCTCCAGGCTTCCCTTCATCAGCAGGCCTCCAGCCACGAACGGGACGAGACTCGTGGACACGTATGCAGACAGCTGACCGGGGGGGACCGCCCAGCCTCTCAGGCACAAACACTCTCTCTCCTGGACTTCCACCGTATCAATCGGATCAATCCAGCCATGCCTGTCCGAGGGAGCCTGTGTTTTAAAAGGAGACGCCCTGTGTTCCTGCTACTACGTCTTTTGTGTTTTTAAGAGGACATGTAGTGCGGACTGTGGTGTTCGGGGCTGCCCTTCACCGGACCCAGAATCCCTTTGGCTCCGTTCCACATCTGTACTCGAAGTAGGTCTGGATCTTTACTGAGCTGACAGAAGGACCAGTCCAGCTCCAGTTCCTACCCCAGATGCCTATTCCTAATTAGATCTAGTGGACGTGAGGAGCTATAAAGAGACACCAGAGAGGAGAAGCAGAACAGAAGAGGGAGGCTTTTTTTTTCCCCGACCTGGTCTAAATGCCCCCCCACCTCCTGCAAACTGTGGATTTTTGTCAGGCTGTTGCATCGTCGCACTGCACCACCTGATGGAGGGGAAGCTCGCCTGAGTAACTGGCACACTGACAAGAAGACATAGGAGGTTTATGATTGGACAGCACCAGAGCACAATTTCCAGCCAACTTCAGGTCCTCGGGGGGTCTGACATCGAGGTGGGGATCTGTGCTGTGGTATCCAGGGGAGAGGCATGTGATGCTACACTGTCTGGGGAGCTAAAGGTGGAGTCTGTCTGCGATTGTCTGCCTCCAAATTTAGACAAACAGCTGCTTTTTCTTGCTGGATTTCTGAGCTAAAGCGATTTGATTCCACAGGTACTCTGGATTATCTCTGAAAGGCTGTCAACTTTCCTGCCAATCTTCTCAATGGGAGAAATCAACGCCAGCGATTTTGGATTCCAGCATATTGACGAAAACGGTGCGAGGTGTAAAAACGAGGCACATGGCGGACGGACCGACACGTCACATGAGACACCGGCTCAATGAGCAGGATGAGCCGTGGGAAGATGACAAGCAGAAGCATCGGGGTGGGAAGCTGATGCTCTGATTGAGTATTTAACAAGCTGTCGGAGTATTGGCTGAAAGTCTCTGCAATCTGTAGCACCATTGGCTGACGACACACTCTGTCACCCACAGCCAATCTGGATGCCGTGCAGCCTCGGCAGAATGAGGCACCGAGCTCGCCGTTACTACCAGGGATATCGACAGCCTCGCCATTAATACTACTTCCACAAGGAGTGCCGTGACAGATAGCATTCCTACAGAGTTACTTCTCTTCACTTGCACTGCAATAACATTACCACAGCAGGAGGGAGGCATCATTAATTCATGAGCTGGGTCTGAGAGTAGATAGAGCTCCTGGATACCATCAGCACCTGGATCTGACAGCAACCTTCACATGGTTTAGTTTGTGGTTCAGGGACGGTGGAAGATTTAATCAAAGGTGTTGTTTTTCTCACTTCTCCGAGTCACAGGCGTCTCTGATATTACAGGGGATTATAATATCAGATCAAGAAGTGAGATGAGACCGCTACTGGTTTCATCTTTTTCAGAAATCCTGCAGTGTGTGTGGAGCAGCTGGAGTATCACTAATGGGCTGGATAGCGATGGACTGCACTACATTTTTTTCTCTCTCCCACACTCATCATCCTGCCTGACACATTGCCTTACACCAGGTAACCGCTCACCTGCCAGAAGCCCGGTGATAAATCAAACACCTGACCCTAACTGAATTTATTTTCCTCCCTCGCGTGGCTCCGTTGACACCGCTGTGTCCTTGACTGTGAACCACAAGTCTTCTTGGATCGAGAGGGCTGTCAAAGTAAAGCAGCCAGCTGTCTGCACATATAGAAACAGCGGAGTCCTCAGAGACAGGAGGCTCGGCCGGCCGCTGCACTGCCTGAGTCTAAGGCAAGCCAGGTGAAGGAAACGGGAAGGGCAGAACTGTAACGCGACAGCCTGCAGATGCACCAATAACTGCCTGAGGAAAAGACTTATTTTCACACTTTTTCCTTCTCTGACAGCTCATACTTCCACGTTTTTATTCACCGGATTTCATTTAAGATGGTGCCACAGAAAATGAAGCTAAACCTGCTCCTCCTAACTTCACATCACTCACAGGTGTCAGATTAATGAGGGAGCCATCCGTCACTTACAGCCTGTCTGAACATTTCCTCTCCGGTGTCTCAGTTTTTGGAATAAATGTGTAATCAGCCTCTCTTGTGAATTAACTGCCTGGTTTGCTGTAGTTTTTTATACACCATTCTCTGTTAGCATCATGGGGAACTCCATGGGTTGTGTGAGGCCTCCTCGGGAAGGAGAGCTAACTGGAGCGCCTCCACTTTCACCAAAGAAGCGTCTACGTTTCAGACGAAAGCACAAAGGCAAGAAGAGCAGGAAAGGAGATGTAGAACAAGAGGACTATGAGCGACGAAGAAGTCATGAGCATGAGGAATACGAGGAGGATGAGGAGGAAAAAGCTTCAGTTCTAGAAACAGACTTTGGAGCTCGGAGTGTAAAACTAGTGCCTGATACCCAGTTTACTCATTCCAAAACTAATCCACTAAGCAATACTCTGTCCCCTGGATCTGTTAGTGCCACTGTAGGGGGGCTTCTGGCCAACAGAATACTTGAAGCGTCCCCTAAACCCAGCCCAGCCTGGAGAGGAGTCTTCTGCCTTCCAGGGGAGGAAGACACAGTCAGCGCAATCATAGACGTCTCCAGCATCCCGAGCCAAACCACCACCACCACCCCGATCAACACCGCCCCGGCCCTGGGCAGCACCACGCCGGGTGGAGGGAGGGTCTGTCGGGTCAGGGAGAAAGTCCAAGGCGTCCTGGAGAAACCCTGGGTCCTCCGACAGAAGAAGGAGAGAAAAGACAAAGCCAGAGCAGATAGGGATGAAAAGCAGCACAGAGAGGAAAAAGCAGCACCAGAAGGGACGACACAGGCGGAGCAAGCACCTTCAGCGAGCGAACGCAAAGGTGTGGTTCACATCCGCGAGGTGGACGGTAAACTCTGCGTGGTGAGGACGGTGTACCCCAGTGATTATGGCTCTCCAGTGTGGAGGGGAGAAAATGAAGGAGAGGTGGAAGTACGCAAAGAGCTGCCCGCCGTCTCTCCAGTCACAGGAAATATTCTCAAAGTCCAACTGTCCGAGGAGGACAGAAGTAAATCCAGAATATCTGCAGCGGATTTCCCCTCGTCCTCCCACCAGCTGCGGATTCAGGAGACCCCGGCTGTCAGAGGATTCAGGTTGGATTCTCCAGCTTGTTCGCAGGAGAAGTCGTCTCTGCTGGAGTCGGGATACGCCAGCGACCTGCCGTTAACCTCTCCAGAAACAGCAGGCACCACTCCCAGTCAGACGGACTGGGGGGGCCTGACCAGCAGCTCATCGGAGAGACTGGACTCTATGATGGAGAGTCCGCTGGGACTGCACCAACAGGCTACTGTAAGATACCTGCCACAGGTTTGTGTCCTGATACACAGACACCACATCCTCTAGCCAACTGTCTTTGATGATTATTTTCAGTTCCAATATTTAGCTGACTAATCTGATATTCAAACTTACAAGGGAGCAGTATGATTGCTTAAAGGGCAAAAAGTGTTGAGCTGCTGATTAAATACATTACAAAGGCATCAGCAATTAAATCATTTCTCAGCAAAATGTCAAACTGTTGTTGGTTTCATCTAACAAAATGTGGCGCATTACTTAAGTTTTTGCAAATCCAAAACAAATATCAAAAAACAGCAGTCAGACGGCATTACTGTCATTCTCAGGAATCATAATGCCCATTTTCAGTTATCTGTCATTTAATTTTCTGAACCCAAAAGCAGCTTCTGAATCCCCCCCCCCCCGGTCACATTTTTGGGCTCATGTTGTACTGTAGCATAAAGTCCTGCACCTCTGTGGAAACAGAACAAAGAATTCTTGGTCTTTTCAAAGAATCTGATGTAAATGATGAATTTTGGTAATTTTCTGAAATGAGATGTGTAAAATAAGGTGCTTTTGGTGAAAAGAAATCGCAATTTTATGGTCGATTTGGGTGATTTTCCCAACTGACCTGAATGTCAGGCATGACTCATTCAAAGAGCGTCAGAAAAACAATAATTCTCTCTGTTTTTACAGTTTCTGGCTTTGATAAATGGTGTCATTTTGGTGACTTTTTTTTAAAAAGATAACTTCACTGTGAAGCCCAGCAGTGTTTTCTTTTGGTTCAGATAATAGACTAAAAATAATTACTATTTTAATCACCAATAAAAATCACGCTAGGCTAGTTGTTGCCTACCTAAAGTGTTTCTGCTCTCCTGCTCCTAAAACAACTTGTTCAGAGATCTGTCACAGGTCGGTGACACAGCTTCATTGTGGGACTCCTGATGTCGCCACTAACAGTTTTTGAAAAGATTTTGTTCCCAGAAGTTGAGGAATGTCTTTGTGTTTCCAAACCATTGGTCTACAGGGTTAGCGTCATTCACAGCTCTTGATTTGTTTGAGTGCAGCTTTTTAAAGGTGCCTTTGTTGTCATCCGTGCACCATGTTTGTAGTCATGAAGGCTGTTATCAGCTCTGTAAAGGCACTAAAACGTCTCTCCATGGCTTCCCTCTTTGTTCCTGTGGCCTAATCAACCCGGAGCAGACAGTCTCTCCATCCTTCTCCTGTCCAGCCTTTCTTTTCCTCCTTCTTCCTGCTTTGCATATTGTTTTTCTCTCACCACAAACTACTGACGTCTGGTACAGAGCATGAGACCGACAGGCCAGCTGTTTGTCTGTGAGAGAGAAAAGGGTCATTGCTGCAAATTACAGGGTTTCCTTTGGCTGCAAACAGAAACTTGTCATTTCCTACCAATTGGATAACACACAGTATCACTCTGGTTGTCTGTCTGTCTGTCTGTCTGCCTGCGGTGGTTTTGGCTGGAATTTGATATTTATGGTAATCAGATGGCTGACATATGTTAAATTGAACATCACTAAAGTTGTATTCTGAGGGATATTTTATGCCGCAGTCTTTCTACACTACATTTGACCGTAGCAGGGTGTTCTTTTTCACAGTTTCCCCATTGTTACAAGGGCTGGGCCGTCTGATTGTGTGATTATATAACTTTCTTTTTGAACAGAATCACAATCCACAATCTGATTCACAATTCCCGCTTGTTCACTTGAATTCAGTTGCATCGCCAGCGAGGCAAAATATAAATGAAATTGTGAACAAATATCTTCCTTTCTGACCATTTCCTTATTGATAGACACAACAATTTCCAGAGGTTTCCTAAACTCCTCACATACAGACTAAAATACAGTGCTGGTGAGACAGCTGTGCTCAAAGAACCCTCTAGTCTCCACTCAGTTAATGCAGTCAGACAATTAATGTGACTAGAAATTACTTTCAAAGGACTAAAATGAAGCATTCAAATGTCAGAGTCTGCCAGATTTCAGAGTTTTCTTTCAGCAGAGCATTTAAATGTCACATCTGCATAAAAACAGACTTTCTCTTGTGGATAAAAATAATAATAAAACCTTACAAATGTAGATCAGTCTTGGAATAAATTACAGATAATATCTAATAAAATCACTTTAAAAAAGTTAGTATGTGTTGACTTTTTTAAAAATGTAAGTAATGTCTACATCAGAAACATTCTTACAAATTGCGATTTCTTCTACAGTTGAAGTAAAGTTACACTGTTTCCATTTATTTAAATCAGCTAAACATCAAATTATTTTAGATATTTACAGTTATTTTCAGTTTTTGAGCGTTGCAGTATTCTACTGTATTTTATCATATTTTTTCTGCTGCTCTTGCTGCCAGATTTTTACTGATTTTTTTATAGTGTACATAAATTAATCCAAATATTACCTCAGAGAAACCAACTGAAAGAAGCTTCAGAAGTCCAAAATAATGACTCAATTTATCATATGCTGCAAAAAACAAATGCACATTTACATGAACCTCAGCTTATTTCAGTCCATCTCTTTGTTTCTTTCTACAGTGTGTGTTTATGTTCAGATTACACAAACTAACTGTAGCTCACCTGCAGGAGTGGTCCGTCCTGTGTTAGCTTACAGCTGTTAGCTTACAGCTGTTAGCTTGCAGCTCTTAGCTTACAGCTCACCTTGAAAGTGAAAAAGCTGCTGCAGTCACTGCAGTAATTCAGCTACAGATGACAGACGAGTTTCACAGCAGCTGTCACACTTTGTTGCTTCTCCTTCACATGATGAAGGCGGTGTGGTCCAGTACAGTGGAGCAGCTGACGTCATGTCAGGTTGTGTTTAGTGCTACGCTTGATGCTCGCCTGCTGCTGAGTCATGAGAAACACAGACATACTGTAGATCTCAGCGCTGCAGAAATCCCTGGTTAGCGGTGTTTTACTGGACAGCAATGATCAATACTCCTGAGTGTGTTGTGTGTCGTAGGATGAGTGTCAGTTTAAAGTGCAGCTGTCCTCTGTATGTGGGTGTGTGTTGGCTCTCCCTGCATAAAAAGGGATTTGAAATGCGCATTCATCAGTGCGACGGCTGCTTGGTCGAGCCTCGAGGGGATTCCGAGCATTGAAATCACTCATCGTATTTATCCAGACACCACCCTGCTGTGTGTGAGGCTGCACATTTATCATTCCTCCATCTATATCCATCTACATCCATCGACATCCATCTACATCCATCCTCTCACTTTAAGACTTTAAACTAGGGTTTTACGTGCATACTTTCCATTTGAATGTCTTTTTCCTTGTTATATATTCTCTTTTAGTCTGTCCTCCATCCTTCCCCCCTCCCATGTCTCCTCTCTGTCTCTCCCTCCTCCCCCACCAACTTCAAAGAGGCCATGTTTCTAAAAGAGGGCCGGTCCGGAGCCTCGGGGGGCTGCTGCTGGATCAGGGATGTTTGTGACTGGATCAGAGCTGCACTCCAAACTGCAGCTAACTGATAGAATCTCACTTCCATCAGTGTGTTTATCTGCTAATAGTTTGGCAGAAATAACATTCACATGACTGAGTCAGATATGGATGTAAACTCCTTTGTTTAGACATCATAAATAGATGTTATATGCACTGTAAAAAATATGCTTTTCAAACGGTTTAAAGTTTAACAATTTTCTGTTCTATTAAAGATTTTCCGTGTTTTGTTAAATTACAGGTAGTCACTCGTAAAATCACAGAAAATAAGTATTAATTTACATGTCAATGTAAAAAACATAGGTCAAAGTTTTAAATTATGTTCACGTCAAAAAAAAGTGTAATTTGAGTAGTAATTTGTTTGTATTTTTTTCAACATAAAAGAGCCACATGCAGATTACACTGTTTTACTTCAGTTAAATTATCATATGATGCTGATATTTTCTAGATATTTGCCATTATTTGAAAGAAAGAATATTTAGTCTAATTACTGATCATTTTAAAACCTTTTTCTTACAGATTTTTCCAGTTTTGTTAAATTCTGGAAAATATGTAGTAAAATCGAGAAATATTTAATTTACATGTTGACATATATGTTAAAAAAAAAAAAAAAACAGCAGACCAAGGCTGTAAATAATATCTGCATCAAAACTATTTATTTTTACTTCTTGTACATTTTTGATTGTAAAAATAGCCCATATTTTACTGTATTTAAATAATCAGAAAATAGTAATTTTACAGATATTTATAGTTATTTGAAAGAACAATTATCTATATTAAGAGTTTAAAACAGATGGATATTTTTATACTAATTGTTTAAATTTTACTTATTTTCCCTGTTTTGTGAAATTACAGATATCTCATAAAATCACAGAAACACAGAAAAATGCATTAATTTACACAATGTATACAAATTAAGCAAAAAAGGCTAAAACTGGACGCCATGTCCACATCAACAATCTTTTTTTTACTAATTTTCAGTGACTAATAGTATTATTATTTTGTAGATATTTGCTGTTATTTTCACAGTTTTTCATTTTTCTTGGGCGTTGTGGTATTCTACCGTTTAATCTTTTTTCAAAGTTTTTTTATTTTAATTTGCTCAGTTTTTACAGTGCAGCAGCAGAGATGCGTATTATCACAGTGACTTCACACCTGTAGTGATATAAATGTGTGGTTCCTGTACATAAATCAGCCCCTGAAGCGTCCTGCAGAGGAATTTGTCCTGTTTCCAGAGCTGCTGTCTGTTACTGTGTCTGCAGTCTGTATTTACTGAAACCTGCACTTAGTCTGGGTACAAATTAGTGTGTTCACATGTACACATTTGTTGTATTGTTTCATGGTGTTGTGACTGCATTCTCTCAGTTTCATGTCCACTCAAATGCACATGGATTTTCCCATGATGCATTTGTTTATTTAGATAGGAAATTTATCTGTGCCACCATAGATGTAGATTTCAGGTAAATCGGAGCTTCAGAAGAATCAGATCAGTAAACAGCTGTGAAATTGAACTGCTTCGTCTTTGTTTGCTGAATACACAGCAGGCTGATTTAGAAAAGCTGATGATGTTAAGCCGACATGCTTTCATGACTGCAGAGATTGTTAGCTACAGAAAATGCATAAAAACTACTCTACTAATCAATCCTGCTTACAACAGGACGGTGGTAGTTAACTCACCAGACAATGTGTCGTCACAGCATGAGAATTTATCGCTTTTAATTCTGTTGAAATCCCCAACTTGTTCATGTCGATAGATGTTTGTTGTCCTGTAACAAAAACGTGATTTATTTTTCACATTTCAAGGTAGAAGAGGCAGGTTTTAAAAATCCAAAACATAAAATATCTCAACACAAGATGAATTAAATAGTTACAACAAATAACAACAGTTAAGATGTGGTCATGTGTTAAAAGTGAGTCATAAGAAGAGATTTAAAAAAAGATACTGAGTTTGTCTGGAGGAGTTTCACAGCTGAGATCACACAAATCAAACTTTAGGATCACAGATAAAGGCATGATCCTGGCATTTCAAGACCTTAAATACTCTTTAAAATGCTAAAAATACTCTTAAGTCAAAGTTAGAGCTGCATGGTAATGAAATGATTGTCAGCTATTAAATTAATTGCTGTTTTTAAAGAAAAAACAAGTCAAAATTGTCAGATTGCTGCTTCTCTTTGTCTTTTTCACTGAACTATGACAGTAAACTAATTATCTTTGGGTTGTGGTAAAAACATTTGTCATCTTGGAAGCCCCGATCAATATTTCTGAAGCTAACAACTATTTTATTTATTTATTATTCAAGGTTCACTCGCTTTTTTCAACTGCATCTGTTCAGTTAATAGGACTGATAGGAATTCAGTGTTTTTGCCACAAGATCCAGTCTTTGATGAAGCCTGTTCCAATGCTCCTAGAAAGCAGCTTCAGTGCAGCTAAATCACCTTGAAATCCTTCCTACATGTTCACACGCTACAAACACGCCTGGCAGACGTGTAGCAACATATAGACGATGTTTTCTCTGTACGCAGATGCAGACTCACACAGAGGACTGTATCAATATTGAGATGGAGGATTAGACGCTCAGTGTTTGCCTGCAAAGGAGGTAGTAGATGCATGCAGAGAGGCTGCATGAGAACACACAGCTGAGTTCACATTTACAGATTCCTGCTGAAGTCTGACAGCATCGTGTTTGTTTATCCTGTGAGGAGCTGGAGGAAATGCTAAGCAGCTAGCTTAGCACGTGTCTGAGTCAATTGTTGTACAGAGGAAGTTCAGTGTTCAGTTCAGGGCCAGAAACATTTATCTGTTTCAGCTTTTTCTTCATGCTTGATTGTGAGGCGTGCTCATTATTATGATGCATGTTTCAGCAGTGTTTTGGCCTACACGGGCATGCATTTTTTACTGAACAGATGTTGCTTAATGCGATACTGCTAGACTGTAAATACCGAAAGCTCTGTAAAAAAGGAAAGAAAAAAGAGGAAAAACTGGCAGCAAAGGTACCAGAAAAAAAGTTAGTGGAACCTTGTAGCATTCAAAAACATTGGAAATAACTGAAAATATCTGTAAAATAGTCACGTTTTAAACTGATAAAAAATACTGTAAAAACAGTGTCATTTTTAAGGTCAAACATGGTTAAAATAATCAATGACTGTTTTTTTTTTTTGTTTTTTTTAAAACAGCACATTTTTGATTGCATTATTTACAGTTTTGTAAATTAATAAATTGATGCTGTTCCTTGATTAATACTTGGCTACTATCTGTAATTTGACTTTTCATCTAAAATGATCATTTACCATTTTTTGGTCCTTAACATGCAGAATTTTTCAGAACAGTAAAATAATAATCTTTTGCTGTTTAAATTCAATAAAAACTAAGTAGTTTTGTCATCAAAAAAGAGCAAATAAAATAAAAATTGCAGGTTTTTGATGTACATTGTTTACTGTTTTGGCCTATTTTTAATTTACCTTTAACATGTAAATTACTGCTTTTTTCTGTTATTTTATTAGGTATCTGCAATTTTTCAAAACAGAAAAAAATCTAACAGTAAAAAAATATTTTCAGTAATATTATTAAAAATTATTTACTATTTTTTTTAAATTCTTAATATGTGTAATTTTTATTCCAAATAACTGCATTTATTTGTAAAATAATTACGTTTGCTGATTTTAAAAACTGTAAAAAAAAAAAAAAGTATTGTAATTTTTCAGTCATACTCTGCAAAACAAGTAATTCACATTAAATCACTACAGATTTTTGATGTAGACGTTATTTACAGTTTTGGAATGTTTTGTTTTTAAGGATTAACATGAAAATTAATTCTTCCTTTTCTTTGATTTTACTAGTTATTAGTAATCACACACATTACATCTGGAATGTGACAATACAGGAAAATCTATAAAATAACTAATAAATGGACTTAAAATTGCAGTCAGCATACATTTTTTATAGTGTGGGAATATGCAGCATAGTTCTGCAAGTCACCCCTCTCTTCTGCTGCTCGCCTTCCTCGCTGCTCCCTCCTCTTCCTCCTCTTCCTCGTCTTTTTGGCTGTTGCTGCAGTCTGTTGGCTCACCATGGACTTGCATAGCTCTATATCAGCAGCAGAGACAGTGAGGGAGGGAACGAGGCCTGACAGAAGAATACTGATGACAATAATGGCAGCCAGGCACCGGCAGTTACTGCACATACGTCACTCAGCTTTTGTCACCGCGGACATGTGGACCTAAAGAGTGCAAATTGAGAGGAAGCAGGACGCAGAGGGAACATGGCTGAAGTTGTTGTGTTGCTCAGCCGTTAGAAAACATAGATTAAACTGCTGTCAGTCTCCATGGAGGCCTGGTTCTCCTCACAGTAAACATGTATGTCCTTCATGACCCCACATGGTGAAAACCACGTGTTTCTTTACCTTGTTAACCTGTCCGTATGGTGATTTTTGGATCCTCGAAGGCATTTCATGAGCAAAATAAGCATCATTTCTGAGCATTTCTACCTTCACAGTCTCAAAAAAACAGATTCAGACCTTCAAGGCTTCATACTAAACAAACCTAAAAACCTAAATCTGTTGTCTTGCAGAACTATTCTTCTTCAGAATCAATTTTCAACTTCAATATGTTTGGCTGAATTACTCCGATATCACTACTTGTCATTATATGGAGGGTGAGATGTGGGCCACAACAGTGTAGAGTGATTTTCATGACACATTAAGACAGAAACTAATTATTTTATTGAAAAAAGTCCAAATGTTTCTACTTTGATGCACATAAATTCATTTTCAGGGTTTTAATCAACAACCGGAAAAGACTTTAAAGGTCCCATATTATGCCAAAGTGTTATGCTCGCATTTAGTTTTATAACTTAATATGCGACAAAGCTGGTTCATTTCATTATGACTGTTTGACTCGTGGTTTTAGGGCTGTTTGAAATGGGTTGTTTTGCTCTGAAAACCAATGAGTTGCTGCTGTCCCCGCCTACTTTCAGGAAGAAAACTCTCTCTGCATCTAGTTTTAGCCGAATGACTGTTGGTTAGTTAGACACTACATAGCACCGAGATTGAATTTTGACTCACTTGTAAAGCTAGAGTGCGAATTGGTTGTTTGGGGACTTAGAAATGGAAGAAGTGAACTTTTTCATGTCTGAACAGCTTTTATTTTACACCTCCTAAGTTTAAACAACCACAAAACCAAACCTTTAAAGGTGCTTTCAGAGACCGTGAGTCACAATTACACCAGTTTGCCTCAAGATAACACAGCTAATCAGTGATTACAGGAGAGTATTTTGAAAACAATTATGGTTTATTCAGAACTGATTACAAAACTGAATATGACAAATCAGAGACCGATGTACACTACCAGTCAAAGGTTTGGACACACCTTCTCATTCAATGCCTTTAATTTATTTGTGTTATTTTCTACATTGTAGATTCATACAGAAGATTAACACTTTTTTGTTTACAGCATAATTCCACATGTATTCTTTTATAGTTTTGATGTCTACAATATTAATCTACAGTGTAGAAAATAATTAAATAAAAACCACAGCATGAGAAGGTGTGTCCAAACTTTTCACTGGTAGTGTACATTTACTGAAAAATTGAAAATATTGGTGTCAAAATTTAGACTAACACAAACTTTAATTATTTTAGTGTATGTTGAATTAAAAGAGAACTTTTTGATTTTTATCCTGAAGTGCTGTAACCAACCAGGAAGTGCAGGAGACTATAAAGTGGTAGTAGCACATTTATAAAGTAATATTTTCTTGCTTTTTATGAAACGATAACAATTCCGATAAAAAAACAGCTAAATATCAGTTTCAATAATTAGGAATAGTAGTAAGGAATATAAATTTTGCACCTTTATTTCAAAGGCATTTAAGAACTAGCATCTTTCCAGAGATATTTTTAAATGTCCTGAGTTTGTGACTGAAGAAACTCTGAAAACTATGAAGCGTTATCTGCAAAAAAAAATGCTAAAACCTCACTGATTCTACCATTTGTAGCCCTTTCAACATTTACTGCGTATCTTCCAACACATTTCACGGACAGATCCTGTGTTTGACCCAGTCAGGGAAGAAACAAAGGGGAGATGACGTGAATATTCTCATGTCGGGGAGGAAGCAGATTGATCAGCATCTGAAGCCGAGCAGATGAAAGGACGCGAAAAACCGAGGCGACAGATCGAGGCTGGGTGATGGGGGGAGGCTGGAAAAAAGGAGGGGAAGGAATGTGAGGAGGGGGATGAGCTAATGAGAAGACCAGACTGCTAGATGCTGGGAAATGGGGAGAAATCAGACATTAATACAAATACATGCTCTCATATGTTAAATTTCATTCGTTTGTTCGCTGAGTTATCGATCGTCAGAGAGAAGAACGAGGGTCTGAAAGGAGACGTCAGGTTGAATTAAAGTAAAATCTCGTGCTTGTTTCTGCAAACTCACTGTAGCTGTGGCTGCTTCTGTGTGGGAAATAATGACTGTCTTCAAGCATAAAGTTCATTTTGTCAACAGTGAACGCATCATTAGATGGAACATAATGAATGAGGGAGAGATTCTTATGATTTTTTTATGTAAATGTGATGCTTTTCATTACATTTTACACCACGGCTCAACAGAGGATTACCGTTTTCTGCAGACAGAGAATAGTGAATGTCAACGCTGCCCTGTTTCTGTGTTCCCTCCAGATTTCAGAGATCTATGTGAGCGGCGAATCAGGCGACCTCACAGCCAAAGAGAAGCTGTTACTATGGAGCCAGCAGGCGACAGAAGGATACCCCAGCCTCCGCTGCGTCAACTTCACCTCGTCCTGGAGCGACGGACGCATGTTCAACGCTCTGCTGCACAGATACAGGTGAGATGGGTGGTTGTTTGTGGTGTTTGGGTGAATTTACACAGTTTCAAACATGTACTGCTTTCCAGTAATCTCATGGCATATGAAAGCGTCGACTTCATGACTAGGTCAGACCTGAACACATTTCTAAACTGCATGCTGTCACATTCACAGATAGAAACACTGAAGCGGTGTACTTAACTTCTGTGTTCACTCAGGGTCAAAAATGCCCCGGCCACGATGTTTAATAGCAAAGAAAACCCCCAAAATGGCATTTTTGTCAACTTGACATTTGATGACTTTTTCTAAAGTTACCCCGACATCAATAAAATGAAACGCTGTCTCTATTATTTTATTTTGTTCTTATTATAGTCGTCAGTTATGCTCCTTGTGGGTGGGAGCAGTGATTCAACAGATGTGAGAAGTCCAGTATTGCATTGTACAGTATATAGTGCGCTGTTGTTTCCCTTCAAAAAATGCATTTAAAGCTGGTTTCTGCACATTTCTGGTGCTTTCTTAGGATATGCAAGTACTACCTCTTGCTCAAAAATGATGCTTACACCTATGCAGTACCTTTAACAACAATGATGGTGATAGTAAACCTCTACTTTAGTAAAGAAAACAGTCTTTCTGCCCTCTGAAGATGGAAAATCCAGACATTCACAAAGTGTAACGCATGACCAGTTGTTTCTTTGTGTAAAATAGATTTTGGGTTGAAAATCCAATTAAACTGCTTTATTTTGTAAGCTCAGTGGAGGCGGGTCATTTTTTACTCTTAGGACAAAGGGAGTGTGCAGGATGTTACGACAACACGAGGGTTAAAGTTGTGCAAATCAATGTATTGAACTTTTTTTTTCCACATTTCGGGACCAATACTGGTCCAGAAACCTCTGATTTGCGATGCCACTATCACAAAACACATTTTCTGTTCACTATTACAAACTGAATTGTTCACAAAAATAAAACTTCACCTGCAATTTACAGGTCAGATCAATGAGAATCACCAATAATGAATATAATCCAGGTTGTGACTGATAGCTTGTTGCTTCCAGCTGTTTAGGACTCTTTCCTCTGAGTTTATCCAAAACTCACAGCATCAGCAGGATCCATATGATTGTCTTTAAAAAGAGAGGAAGTTTCTCACATTTATGCACGTAGAACAACAGAACTGGAACTATAAATTATCTTCGACGTGAAGACACAATCACTTCAGGCCAGTATCCAACAGCAAGCTGCAGTGCAGTACTTTTCTGTTTAGTTTGTTGCTTCCAGCTGTTTAGGACTGTTTCCTCTGAGTTTATTGAATAGCTGCAGCATCAGACGGCAGCAGAAAGGAGATAAAGTTGCACACATTTATGGATTTAGAACAATAGCAATAACTTAATTAATTATTTATAGTCATGAATTATATCCAACATGGAAACAGATTCTGTCAGGATCTAACATCAGGTCCCACAGTGTACATTTTTCACCTCAGGAACGTGATGTTTTCCTTTGTTAAATAGCAGTTCTACATTTACACCTCTGTTTAATAGTGCATAATTATGTATTTTCAGTCACTTGACAGATATCGTATAATATCTGTCCCCGTCACAGTTGTGTCTAAATGAAGCCATGAAGAACAATAATGTTAAATTGATTTATGTCTGAATAGCAGATTAATAAAGCAGCAGTGTTACATATTCCATGTGCGAAGAGAACTGAAATGCTTTAAACCACCCTTGAAACTGAGGCTGAAAGGGAAAATGACCCTACACATTAACACGTTAAACTATTCAGAAACACACAGACCCGACTCCGTGCAACGTGCTTCTCTCTACCAGTAGTTCAAGGATGGTTGGTTTCTATTCAAAAGGGTTTTTTAATACAACTTTTCAAATTTTTACACCCAGAATAAAATGTTTTGAGTTTGGTTTGAAAGTGTTTGAATCAGTATTGAATTCAAAACTCAAACGCACTAAAGGTCAAGGATGTTCTTAATACTTGTATGCTGCTTTAAGGGGCGAGTACTCCTTATTTCACAGGTTCACAAAGCCATTATATTGTATAGGCTCTTAACAATGTTTGATATGACCCAATTTAACATGCTATACATCATTTTAAAGCTTATGAGTTGCAAATGATCATTTTAACAGTTAGACGTTACATGCAGTGATCCCTGGGGACAAAATCTTGTCATAAACATGCCAATACACATTTCCCGGTGACCCATCTTTAGATGCTATCTACTCAGAGTCCATAAATTTTGGGTTAATGACTATTATGCCTTTTGATAGAGTAACCTACTGTAAAACAAATAATGGGTGCTTTGCTCTTTTTCTTATTGCCACAGCAACCATTTCAATATAAATAAATAACTCTTTACCCCAGAATGAAAATGGTCTCAAGTGGTCAGATTATAAAGTATTTAAAAAAGCATCCATTATTTTAAGAAGTACTGTCTTAAGAACAATCTGTGCAAAAATCAGCATGATTGCTCAAATTGTTTAAAAGTTATTAGGTTTTATGTAACTCCTGTCCCAAAAAATACAGATTTTGAGAAAATGGCAGATAAAGATCGTGAACCATGTGCAAGTACTTGCCAAGCTGTTGTATGTCACTAACTAAACATTTATTTGATACCTAATGAATAGTTTAAGCACTTAAAATGTTTTTAGATTTTTTGAAGGCATATAAGGTGTACTCCCCTCTTAAAGCAGCCGTGGCTCAGGTGGTAGAATAACTAAGGTTGGTGGTTTGGTCTCTCTGCTCAAGTGTCCTTGAGCAAAACACTGAAGTCCATGTTTGTGTGTGAATAGGTGAAGGAGAAGCACGCTGTAGAGCTGTTTGTAGAACATGCAGGTTACCAAATCTACACATTCAAAAGTGGTATAAGAGAGCAGAATATTTACTGTTTCGGTGTTGCAGAGACGCTGATGTTTACCGAACACATGCAGAGATTCAGACACCAACAGATACACCAAACACACCGACACGTCTCCTCTGTTTGTTTTTCAGGCCCGACCTGATCGACATGGAGGTGGTGTCGCGGCAGAGTAACAGAGAGAACCTCGAACAAGCCTTCGAGATCGCCGAATCCTTAGGAGTGACCAGACTGCTGGACGCTGAGGGTGAGAATGTTGACATGAAAGAAAACACCGAGCAGCTTGTTAAGGGTTGAGCAGAGAAAGATCTGCACCATGTTTTAGTATTTCACATGTTGGTAACTGAGCTCCCTTTTGAGCTGAAATAGGTTTTTATCTTGTTTCCAGCTTTTATTTTAGAGACATCCCAGCAGCCCTAATGACTGACTAGTTGACACATATTTATATTTATGAGTGTCTGCCCATGTAGAGACTCTCTGCGGTCCTATTTTTGGTCTTTTTTCCACAGAATCCACTCACCACGGGCCATTAATTTTAGGGAAAGTGACACTTTCAGCTGTTGTTGACCTCTTGAGTCCTCTGAGACGAGTTTGTCAGCACAAAAAGTGGGACGCTGTTGAATCTATGGCTGATTTGGGCTCATATTGTCAGTCAGTGAAGCGTTCAGCTTTGCTATACGTTTCCTCTGCTGCTACAGAATCAGTGATGCTGCATCCAGCGATCATCTCCAGAATAGCTCCGTGATGATGTTTGTAGTGGTTTTCTGTCTCCACATTTTGTACATTTCACAGCTGCTATTCTGCATCTTACTACTCCTTATCATCTTCTTCTTCTTCTTCGTCTTCGTCTTCTTCGTCTTCTACTTTCTTTATCTTCTTCACCATCTTCTTCTTGTCCGTCGTCTTCTTTTTCTCCTTTTTTGTCCTTCTTTTTGTCCATCTTCTTTTTGTTGTTCATCATCTTCGTCTTCTTCTTGTCTGTCTTCTTTGTTGTCTTCTTCTTCATGTTGTTGTTCTTTGTCTTCTTTTTCTTGTCCGTCTTCCTCTTCTTCTTCTTTTTTCCTTCTTTTTTTCCTTCTTTTTGTCCATCTTCTTTTTCTTGTTCATCATCTTTGTCTTCTTCTTGTCTGTCTTCTTTGTTGTCTTCTTCTTCGAGTTGTTGTACTTTGTCTTCTTCTGTGTGTTCTCTTCTTCTTGTTCTTCTTTTCTTCTTCTGGTTCTTGTTGATCTTCATTTTCTTATTCTTCTTATTTAGTATTATTATTGCTACATATGGTATGTTGTAAACATGCATTTCTTTTCAGCACACAAAATGCAGTACTGACCTAGTTTTTCATTTCTTTTGTGGTTTTGCATTTTTTTTCATGAATCTTTCTGAATTTTCTCCCCAGATGTTGATGTTCCGTCTCCAGATGAGAAGTCGGTCATCACGTATGTCTCCTCAATCTACGATGCTTTTCCTAAAATCCCAGAAGGAGGAGAAGGCATCGCCGCACACGTATGTCACCTCACCATCTCAATGAAATGTTCTCACACTGTGTTTAATGGCTTTAATGTTATTGGTTTAATGCATGAACCATGCTTCAGTGTCTGTAGGACATTACAGTACCATTTCCTGTTAACTTTTAAAATACTCTCCAGTGTATACGTTTTCAGCGTTTTCATTTCTTCGTTCCGGTCTCAGCTGAAAGTTTATTTCCCTTTTGTTTGCTTCTCCGCTGTGCAGCTTGTTGAGTAATGAACTGGAACTTTTAAATAATGAGGCCGTTAATTGAACAGTGTTCTGGTCATTTATTATTAATCACTTTGTGTGAAACTAAATCTGTCTGTTACCATTCGAGGCAATCTTTAAATGTGTAATATATAACTATCTACTCACAGCTCTTATTACTATTTGTTTCTCTCTCATTTTATCTCCTCATTCTCTCTCTGTCTTCCATCAGGAGGTGGACCAGCGCTGGTCAGAGTACCAGTCCAGGTTCTCGTCTCTGCTCCAGTGGAGCCGCCAGCATACGGCCCTCATGGCCAACAAGAACTTCCCTCAGAACCCCGTGGAACTCAAGGTGAGCTTCACTGCAGCGTTTTCTCACATTCATTATCATGAACCGCAGAACATGTAGCAGACCTTTATTGTGAATCGACAGAAAATCCCCAAAAAACACATAAATGAAGAGTACATGTAATCCATCACCTCAGGTAATGTTGTGTATAATTATTACACTTAAATAAAATCTAATTACTGCAGAAGGTTAAATGAACAAGAAATCATTCACTACCTGTTAGAGTTCAGCATGCAAACACCTACAGGCCAGTTTTCATTTCTAATTTACTCTGTCTGATAAGCATAATTGGTCATATTTTATTATAGAGCCCTGTTTTGATTGGCTCATGTTTTCCCTTTTAAAGTTAATAGAAACTCAACGTTGCCTACGACTGTAAAATGAAAAGCCGTCTAAGGATAGAAACCGGTTATTTCTTAGCAGGGCTTTTTTTCTTTTTTAATTTTCATTTTTGACCATTTTGTGCCTTTTGTTAAATGATGGAGAGAGGCAGGAAATAAGAGGGAGAAGAGCACGATAATGACACGCAAACAAACTGTTCAGGTTTGAACTGGAGACTCTAATTCAGTCAGTAATTCTGCAAAACTGTTTAAAATGAACAGAAGTGGTCACTGAGGAGGAGATATGTGACGCAATAGAAATTCAACAGAACAAATCAGCCTCTATTTTAGTTAAAACGGTCTCTGTTGTGTTTTTCTGACAGATACAGGCAGCACAGAAAGGGTTAACTGGTGAGCAATTTTAAACACTAGATAAACAGAACGTGTCAGCAAACACTGTGAATTGGTGACACAGAGATGAGCTTTTTTTTAATCCCAGGTGTTTTAATTTAAATTTCCTCTCAGCAGCATGTCCGTCTGACTGCAGCCGGCTGGCATGAATCAAACTCCTGCCTGTATGTTTTCTCAGCTTCGTCTCTTCGGCCTTGAAGACGGAGAGCTGACGAGCAATTTCTGTAAAATCCTTGAGAGAACAAATAAAGCGACGTGGGGAGGGGAGAGTAGAGGGGTTTAATAACGTGGACACCTTCACACAGAGGTGTCAGAAGAGCGAAGAAGAGTTCAGATTAAAGACGAGGGAATAATAACATGAGAGAGGATGCGGCTGTGAATGAAGCAGCTAAATACGAGATGAGCGTTAAGAAGCGTCCTAATGACCGCCCAGGGACAGAGGCTGTGATTACAGAGCTTTTACCTCTGATTGCAGGTATTGACTTTGAGTTTGACCTAAAACAAAGACGGTGTTATTGCTGACCCTCCTGTTTCTGCTCCTGCAGGCACTTTACAACGAGTACGTCCATTTCAAAGAGACAGAGATCCCTGCCAAGGAGATCGAGAAAGGTCACATCGAACACCTCTACAAGATGCTGGAGGTAAGAGCTGCATAAAGACGGAGGAAAAGGTGGCCGGCGTTCAGCTCCACGTGCAGAACTTGTTGTGCATCATGAGGCTGAGCTCAGGGGGATCCGGCCACAGTTACCTCCTGAAGCCATGGTGTTGTTTATCTAAGCAGCAGATTGTTTGATTGAACACATGATGGCTGATAATGGATCCCATTTATTCTCACTCAGCTGATGTTAGCAGAGCGTTCTTTTGTGGTGTGACTTATGATCGCTCATAAATGTGATCTAAAGGAGGCTTTAATGGAGTTTATCTGTCTGACAGTTAAGTGAAGTTAAATGTTATTTTTTGCTGCTTTTTGGCTCATTTTTCACCACAGTATGAAGCATCTCTGTGGAAGCAGCAGATCCATGACTAAAAGTAGAGGGAACATAAAAAAGGGCTTCTGTTCAGCTTTAAAAAGTCACAATTCCACAAATATTAAAAAAAAAAAAGCAAAAGTTCGATCTTTTTTTTTTAAAATTTTACGTTAAATAAAAAAACAATAGAATCAGCATGCACACCATTTTCCCTAAATACCACAGATGTTTAAAGTGGAGGCTCCACAATTTTTTTTTGCCACTTCTAAGGAATTTTTTAACACCGCTTGTTGTACATAAACAAAAATATGTCCAAAAAACTTGCTCCTCTGTTTACTATTTTTGAGACATGCTGCATTTGTTTTATTGGTCAAATATGTCTTATTTTTGTCTAAAACTTTCTAATGTAATTGCATACTTCTCCTCTAAACACTGCCTGCACTTCAGCTGAGGATTCACTGAATTTTTGCACAATCAAAGCAGAATCACTCAGGGCTTCCTGTCTTTTTGTGTTTTGTTTTGTTGTTTTTTTTGTTTTGTTTTTTACGCAAAATTGTTTATTTTTGGATCATTTTTTTAAATGAGACACACGGAAGGAAGTCATTTGATATAATATTTCAGGCTTAGATTTGGATCATTTTCCCAACAGTACAGCAAATCACTTATGACACATTCAAGGACCGTCAGAAAATTGGACATTCAACATTTTTTTCTCTTGTTACAGTTTCTTGGTCTGACGAATGTTGTTATTTTGGTATTTTTTTTCAAGCTTAGCATGCTTTTTAAACCTGCTGCTGCTGGGTTTTGGTGTTCTGAAGGTTAATCTTATTTTTCCCCGTTGTGTGTTTGTGCGTTCAGGTGTGGATAGAGTTCGGTCGTATTAAGCTTCCTCAGGGCCTCCATCCCAACGATCTGGAGGAGGACTGGGGCAAACTGATCCTGGAGATGCTGGAGAGGGAAAAGGCTCTCCGGCCGGCTGTGGAGAGGTGCAGACACAAATCCACTAATTGAATGAAAAGCGCTGATGCGTCTCCTCGCATTCATTTTCTCATCAGGTTCGATTTTCTGCGACATGCCCGTTTAACCTCTGCCGGTGTGCTTTCAGGTTAGAGCTGCTGCTTCAGAGAGCCAATAAGATCCAGAACATGGCCCTGGACTGTGAGGAGAAGCTGACCCTCGCTAAGAACACACTGCAGTCTGTGAGTACTGAAGCTCCCTCATATTACAGCCTTTTAGTTTCCTCACACACACACTCACACACATGCAGGATTCTGGGGTTTAAGTTGGGTCAGTGTGCAATAATTTGGCGTTGCATTTTACGGCGTGTTAATGTGTACAACCGGTAAAAACGAGTGGCCTTCTGGGACAATAAATATTTACTCACTACTTTTCCAGCTCTCTGCAAACACACACTCACTCTTCACTCTGCCCGCACACATCATGCAGGGAAAAATCTGTCAAGCGTGACTAAACATTTTCATCGGTTGCACTGATTTATCTGACATCTAGCAGGACCGTCTACCAAGTGGGATGGGTGCCAATACAACGTAAGATGGAAAAACATCCCACGTGTGGATCTGCAACTGCATGAGCCCCAAAATCAAACAAAAGCGCACAAATAAAAGAAATGTTAAAATCCTAAAACTGCACAGATACACGTCCACCACCAGAAGTTACTTCTCAACCTGTGGCCAACACAGACAGAAGATAAAACAAAAACATTATGCCTTACGTTAATTGCAAAGAGAGCATCCTAAGCACGGCTGGGAGCAGAGCTTTTGCTGAAGGAGCGTCAACGTTCTGAAATAAAACGTTATGAAGCCCAGTATTTGAAGGAAATTCAAAGCAACTTAATACCCCTCAGAGCAGCGTTTCAGTAACAAACAGAAGCTATAAAGAGTCAGAAATGACAATAAAATGTTCATATAATAGAGCTACCTTTCATTAACTGCAAGTCCCCGATCATCCGTATGAAAAAACATTAATTTTATTCCAGTCAGTTACATAATGTGCTATGGAAATTACCAATGTGTACGGGAACTGACATAAAATTTAATTCTTTGTTACTGCTTTATTTACTGCTTTATTAATTGTTGTGGAAACTACTGGGTGTGCCTAAATTCTAACAGTTAAATTGGAAAATTTCAGTGAAACTAATACAAAAAGTGATGGCTGTAAGCTCCCAGTCCTGTTTTTTTTTTTTTTTTTGATTTGTTTGTTTTTGTTATAGAAAAGAAGAGAGAACTTATGACATAGATGACTGAAAATCTTCTGTAATGTTGTCAGTCTTTCTAATGAAAACCATAAACTTAAAAAAAGTCTATCTGGAGCCTCGACTCAGTCACATTTTAAATCACTTTTGGAATCTATTCAACATCATCTGCCTTAGTAAAGAGAGTTTTCAGATAATAAATGTTGCTGAATGGTTTTTCCAGCAATTATCTGCTGCACTGAGCCCTTATTTTGATATATTTCCTCCAACTGTATTAATCCTCCCAGTATTTGCTGCTGCCTGCTTTACTTTCACCGCTCTGTTTGCTGAATCTGTGGCCGGGGAAACAATGTTATCCTTCATAATAACACATAAGCAAACAAACAAGACAAAAAAGCCTGACGAACTGGTCTTTCCTCTGATGTGCAGGACATGTCTCGAGTGGAGAGCGGCGAGGCGGTGCAGTGTGAGAAAGAGCTGGCCTGTTACCTGCAGGACTGCGAGTCTCTGATCAGACAGCTCAACCTGGAGCTCAAAGTCCTCCGAGACGAGAAATACTACCAGGTAGAGCAGCTGGCCTTCAGGTGAGTCAGGAGGGAGTGTTTCTGTAGAGGGGACTGGTGTGGTTGAGATAAAACTGAACATGTGTGGATGAGTGGAGGGTTCAGCTTTGTGGAAGACTTGTTTAAATAAATACACAGTTTAATATCTGGCAATACAAACAGCTCATTATGCTTCATTATAGGTCAACAGTTTGCATTGTGTTTTTCCATTAAATCCTATTATCTGCTGCTGCTGTTTACAGACTGTACAGAGGTGCTCAGATAGGAATCGGGAGCATCAGAACATGATGGAGGGTCTGTCGTCTCATCAGCATGCTGCTCCATCAGTTTTAGATCGCTGCTATGAAACTTAATGAAACAGCCATTTTGAAAAATCGCTATTCTGTGCTGGCCTTTAGTGCAACAATAATCTGCCCTGGAACAGGAACCCGCTTTTCAAGATGATTAAATGTTCCAGGAAATCTGCCCCTCCAACCACACAGTTACCCAGTTAATTGTGCTGTAATTTGAACCTCAGAGACAGTTATAAAGACGGTGAGGCGGTTGGTTTAAAGGTCCAATATTCTGCCACTATTAAGTGAATTAATGAAACTTTCTCATGTCCCCAGAATGTCTCGTTCATCAATTTTTCAGCTTAGAATAGCACAAAGATGGTTCATTTCACCATGACTGTACAACCCCTGGTTTTAATGGGCTCTGAATGGGCTGTTTTAACATCTGTAGCTTTAAATGCAACAGATGTGCTGCTGACCACGCCCCCTTCAGGAAGAAGACTTTCTCTGTGTTTCTGATTGACGCATGAATGAGAGTGCACAGGTGTTGTTTTTAACTCGTGATCGGTACATTTATTAGACGGTGTTAGGTAATCAGTATTTTAGCAACTTAGAAATGTCTGCTGGTAAACATGTCGTCTTATTGAGCGGCATTTCAGTCAGTCACAGTTTCATCCTTATTCTGTTGTCTGACCACAAAAACAGAAAAATATGTAAATGACAACAGCTTTATTGGTAATTCATTCAGATTTAAATGAGGTTTATGTGAGCACAGAGAGCAGGAGAGAAGCTAACAGACGTAAACAGCAGCTGAGTTTAGATTGAGCTGAACCACAACAGACGACATCAAATCACAGTAAACCACATGTTTCTTCTTTATTGGTTTCAAATTAAAGTTTCCACAGAGATCTGACCTTAAAGCTAATGCTAGCCATATTAGCCACACAATATGCTAACATTATTAATAATAGTAATAAAAACTTGATTTATATTGCAGTCTTAAGAACAGTGCTTTGACAGTTGAAACATGCAAACATAAGGAGATCAGATAGAGCAGTCAAATAAAATAAATAGAAAAAATGACAGTAAGTTAAATGAATAATTAGTTAGATTGGCATGCATATCAACCAATCAATCCGGACAGATTGGAAATGAAAGAATCAGATGGAGGGTTAAAAGTTAGAAAATAGAAAGTTAAAGAAATGTGCAGAATTAAAAAATTACAGATGACATCACACCAAGGATTCAGGCAGCTGAAATTAAACATGTAAAATAAACAGAACATAATACAAAATTTTAAAAAATTATTAAAGCTAAAAAAAATAAACTTCACATATCTATGAAAGTAGGTTTACAGAAGTAACAGTGAAATTTTTTGTATTGTTTTTTATTTATTTTTATTTAACCAGGTTAGTCCCATTGAGATCAGAGATCTCCTTTACAAGGGAGACCTGGCCAAGACTTGCTCACATATAATACTTGCACACAGACCAGGTAGACTGTAAGGATTTCACCAGAACTTTAAACTCATTCAGTGTCACAAGGGCTTGAAGTTTATTGTTGTGGTGACATTGCCATCACAAACATCCTTGTCCACTGGATCCTCAGTTCCTCAGATGCTGGGAGTTCATGAAGACTCTTGTGTTCATTATTGCATCCAAAAGCAGAACATTTGGCCGGGTTTGCTGATGACTCAGGCATTTTAGAATTAACCAAAACAGGTATATAAAATAAATAAAACCTGATGGAATGTGAGGCAGCAGGTCATTCTGAAGCAGTGAAGGGGCTGGACTATGCACAGTTTGGGCTGTTTGACTATTACTTGATCAATTTCTGCATAGAAAATTAATAAAAGTTTAACAAGTCGAGGAACAGCAACAGTCATCATCTTAATACACACCTCCAAGTTTCTAGCAACTATAGTGGGACTTCAGTGCTGTTAGAAGAGTAAATAACCGTCTCCTATATGTTTGTTTCTCCTCTACAGAGTGTCCTGCCTTCAGGAGGAGCTGGTCTCCCTCAGGCTTCAGTGCTCCAGCGTCTACAGAAAAGGCCACTTCACTCAGGCTCTGGGCACCACGGTGACAGATCACAGCAGCCAGAGGTCCACCGACAGCGGCTTGTCGCTGGGACAGACGCTGCTGGGAGCTGTGGGAGCCGTGGGAGCTGCACTGCTGAGGCGGCCCATGGCTCGCTCACAGCTGGTGGCCATGTCTTCATCAGAGGACGAAGGAAGCCTGAGGTTCATCTATGAGCTGCTGGGATGGGTGGAGGAGACACAGGTCAGTCTATCATTCTTTAATCTGGGCTAAAGCATGTTTTCATTATGTATTGCTGATTATTTTATTAAAGGTCTAAAAATACTGAAAAAAATATTTTAAAATTCTAGTGTTTCCTTTAAAGTGTCTAAACCAAAAGATATTCAGCTCACAATGAAATAAAACAGAGAAAAACTTGGAAACGACACACAGTCCATCTAAATATTTGATATGGGAGTCATGGAGAGGTTTGTCGGTTACGAATCACTGTGAAGCAAAAACACGAAGGTGACTTTATATTATTTCTGATGTCTTTAAGATGGAAAGAACTTATTCACCTGTCAAACTGCAACAGGACAAGAAAGTTGATTTGTATAAATTTCAACTATATGTTCATTATTTGTTTAATGTGAGTTTTCTTTTGACATAATCGACTGATTTGAGTGTCAGGAAGACTCACTCCAATCTTTCGGTTCTTTTAAATCTTGTCTTGTGTTTTGTTCTTAATGCTTTTTAAATTTTTCTTTCACATTTTATTTGTATTTTTATTTATACTCATGCTGTTGTGCTAATTTAAAGTATCTGTAATCACCGTTTGTTCAAACTCTGTCTTGCAGAAGTCCATTTACGATCTCGCCTCATAGAGAAATATTAAAATGCACAGAAGAACACAATACTAAAGTGTAATTAATTAATCTTTTATTTTATCAAACGTAAAGTGGCAACGGATTAATTAGTGGTAATATTTCCATAACAAAGCAAAATCTACATTCGTCAGCCTGAAAACAACACGTTAAACTGAAACTGAGTCCTGAAAACATTATTTAATAAACTGAAAGGAACTGAAATCCTTTATTTAATTAGGCCTGTGTTCATGTTTTTGTGTGTTTTAGGAGCTGTTGGAGCGAGCTGAGTGGGGAGCAGACCTCCCCTCGGTGGAAAACAACCTCAAAGAGCACAACAGCATCCACACTGCAGTGGAGGAGCTGATGAGCAGCCTGCAGGAGGCTCAGAGCTACGAGGTACATGCATCACTTTTTATCAACACTGAGATGTTTCTGCTGAGAGCTGCTGTTTGTGATGAAGCTTTACTTTCTCTCCTTCAGGCTAAAGTCACTCCCAACTTCAGGAGCAGTTACTCTGAAACGCTGGCCAAGCTGGAGCACCAGTACTGCAAACTACGGGTCGGTCTCAGCTCAGGAAACTGTGTCTTTGCTGTTCTTTGTTTCCCAGTTCACCCCGTTTTCCTCAGTTAATCCCATTAAAGTGTGACTGAACTATCATGCTAATGAAACAAATGTGCATCTGCTCTCTCCTGCGACTGTCCCTAAAAATCCCCCCTTTGTGTCTTTTTATTTCTTTGTCGCTCTTCGTTCATTTTCCTCTCAATCATTTCATGTGTCTCCAGCCAGTTTAGATATTTTCCTTCTGGCTTCTGCAGGTTTTAAGGATGTAGATGGACAAGAGATGCACTTAGAATTGAGCAGTTTGAGTGCTAATTACATCTAAAAGAGCCTTAGAAGAAATAGATATGTAATAAATGTATAGAGAAAAATAAAGCACATTTTATTGGAAGTAAATGAAGAATAATCCATCTGGTACAGCTATGAAGTGAAGTAGCTTTTTGAAAATGCTGCTCGCTCTGTTTGGGATGTTTCATGCTGAACATCGGTGCCTTTTAGATGGTTATTTTATCTTCTTAAAAAATGAGCCATAAAAAGTGAATATAATTTACATTCAAGGGACGCTTCTGTTTCTGTGATTTTATTTTATTTTTTTAAAGAAATGTTTTTACCTCCACAGTGTTTCATTTTAATTATTCTGTAAAAGCAGCAGCACAATATCCAGGAAATGACCACAGAATTCTAGGATGTGTTGCTTTTTTTTTGTTTGTTTTTGTCTTTCTATCTCTCTCTGCGCTCCTGATCGGCACGACGATGATGTTTGTTTGTTTGCGTGGTTGCCGTAGGAACATTCGTCATGGCGCCTGCGGAGCTTGGAGAGCCTGCACGCGTTTGTGTCGCACTGCACTGAGGAGCTGATCTGGCTCAACGAGAGGGAGGAGGAGGAGATCGCCTTCGACTGGAGCGACAACAACACCAACATGAACGCCAAGAGAGAGATATACAGTGTGAGTGTTTGGAAGGAAGCCCAGCGGATGCACCTTATTCTGCCCCAAAACACAAACTACACACCTCTGATGTTTTACAAAATGAGCTCCCTTCGACACATATCAAAATAAAAGTATTGTTTACGTGCACCCGAACACTGTCCTCATCTTTAACCGTCCTCCTCTCTCCGTTGTGTTTGTAGGAGATGAGGTTAGAGCTGGACGAGAAGCGAGATGTGATGCGATCTCTGCAGGAAACGGCGAGTCGGCTGTGTCAGGAGAACCATCCGGCCAAACAGACCGTGGAGGTGAATGTTCAGATGTTATTCAGCTGACCTTTAAACATGTTGGGTTTTGTTTCTCTGGGAACAAACAAACCAAACTTTTTTTTGCTGTTAAAACTCTTAAAATTACTTTGCATTTTGTGATATTTAGTTTTGTTGGATTTTAAAGTATGGAAATTATAGAAAAAAAATTGCAAACCTTATTTGGCAGTGAGTCAGAATTACTGTGTGTATCTAATAGAAACATTTAATGGAAATGACTGGAATACCAACCAACTGGAAGTTAGGATCTGTTCTTCTTATCCGTCTAATGTTGATGTTGTCTGTCCTCCATCACTGCTCGGTTGAAAATGGTCAACAAAATGAGTACTGAAAGCCAAACACCCCCAAAAAACCATCTGGAAATCTCACTCTGTCTGTGGACATGAAAATCCTAGTTGCATGTAGACTGTTCTTTTTCTGGTTTGAATCTGTAAAAGACCTTTTCATATCTGCTTTTCTAACCATTAATCTAACAGCATTGAAACATGTCAGCTTCACATCTGAATGCTGAGTAGTTTTGGTAGTCAGTTTATTGATTCTCTGGGTTGTGTTTTCTGTGTAGTTATGGGAACACAATGTTTAGCTGCGACTGCAAATATCTTGTTGTGAAACTGCGATCCCACAAAAAGGATAATATGAAAGAAAAATGTTTAGATTTTTGTCACATTTTTTTAAACCGAAAAATATTTTAATCAGTGATAATCTGACAGCTGTGATGGAGCTCAGACAGGAGGACAAATTATTTGTTGTAGATCTTAGTATTGGTCTCTTCTACCTGCATTCTAAAAATATTTCCTAAGAAGCAGTCTGTCGTGATAAAAACACTATTTAAAAATGTATGTATCACATTTCAAAATTTGGCTAATGCTATTTACCATTAGACCCTCACTGATTCTATTCTTGGTGTTGATTTCTGTTTTTTTGGTTTAGTCTTTTGTGTTCCAGTAGCTCCTTGATGTACTGTCTTGAGTTTCTCATGAGTTTGTCTGTATGAAGCAGGGAGGAAAATGTATGTAAAGTAACACATCTGAACATTTAAACAGACTGATGACTCTAGAAACGTCACGTATTCCATGTCTGAGTATAACTTCTGTAATTATAGCATGTCTAAAACTTTCTGTCTTCATCTGTGTGTGTGTTTTCAGGCTTACAGTGCAGCTCTGCAGACTCAGTGGCAGTGGGTGGATCAGCTCTGTGTCTGCGTGGAGCAACATCTCAAAGACAACACTGCATACTTCCAGGTGAGAATGAAATGCTTATTAAAGTTTGCACCATTTTAATCACAAGTGAATCCAGTCGAAGTCTTACATGTTTTAGAGAAACATCCTATTAATATTCACTGCATCTACACATTCTTCTAAACATTTTTTAAAATCTTTCCTCAGTTCATGAGTGACGCTCGGGACTGTGAGTCATATCTCCGCCAGCTCCAGGAAACCATCAAGAGACAGTACACCTGCGACAAGAACAGCAGACTGAGCAAACTGGAAGACCTGCTGCAGGACTCGATGGTACCTGTCCGTCTATTTCTGTCTAAGAATTTAATCTCGTTCTTTGCCCTGTACGGGGCAAATCTGCTATGAACTGGTTCTAAAATTCTCTTCCTCTGAATATGCTGTATGTTCTCGCTCTATTGTAGCATCTTTATATTTCTGTTGGCACTCTGATGAATCTGAGGGTGTTTTCCTTTAACATACAACGTTTAACAAGAGGTTAGAAGGACGATCTATTAATCTTAGTGGCGCCACATTAATGACCGACAACAGAGGTGGTTCAACAAGTCGTCTCCATTTCAGCACAGTCAGTCCAGGAAGAGCCTTTAATTCTTTTAATCACAGTGTTGGACTAGTAAATATGTGGAAATCTCACTGTTAGTTTATATTATAAGTGAAATAGATTCATTATCTCTAATGTAAATAGACATTTCACTAGCAGAACATAAAATCAAAGTTCAGAGACCGTGCCTATAGAAATCAAAAACCTGGACCTGATGTACTTTTGGCTGCCACCTTATCAATGCGTTCTCCTCGTGCAGCGATGCTCTGCTCCCAGTGCTCCTGCCGCGCTCCCTGGAATCCTGTTATATAAACATGTCAAGTACCATTTGCAATGAATCTCCTAAACTGTCAAAACAGTGAAATTTCTCCTTGGGGAAGAGGGAGAAGTCACAGCGAGCCAAATCTAGTGAGCAGGGCGGGTGGAAAGTGACAGTTAAAGTTTTTTGGGCCAAAAAACACATGCACTGTGGAGCGCTCTCGTGCCATCATAAGACAGTTCAGGTCATAATGTTCCTCCTCAGACACCTCAGGATGTGGCAGTAGAACTTTGTGATGACAGTCCAAGCCTGGGGGACTGATTCATGTTGCACAACCACGTGAAAGTTGAAGAAAACAACAAGCGTGCTGCTGGAAACTGCAGCTCTTGTACTGTAAAAAGCTGCTGTTTCTTCTGTTGGTAGCAGCTTCAGACCCTCCTCTTATTACCAGTGATGATCGGACACATGGAGGTTGGATCATTGAGCTGCTGACTGATGCAGAATGGAATGTTTGCTCAAGATTTAGCTTCTCAGAGAAATCACACATACATCCTTAACATAGGTCCTGATGGTGGTAGTACAGTTTCACACAGTCTCATTACTCACAATAATAATAATAATAATGATAACTTTATTCATATAGCACCCTTAAGAACAGCATTGAAACGTTGAAGAATAAGACTGAAGATTAAAAGTTAGACATTAAAAATTAAAGACATCACACCAAAGAATGAGGCAGCTAAAATGAAAAGAAAGCAAGAGAGAACTTACAAAATAGGCAGATAAATAATACACGAAAACAGAATAGAACACAAACTAAATAAAGTTAAAAATAAGCTTCACATAAAAGCAAATCTATAAAATTCTTGCCAACTGAAGAGTCTCCTTTCTGTTTTTTATTAGATACACCTTCGTAATGAACCCAGTAAGCCACCAAACGGTACCTCTGAACGAGTGTCGCTGCTCATTCAACAACCTTCTTCGTACATTAGAATGAAAATAATTCCATAACACACGAGAGTTGCTTGTTTCCTTTTCATTTAAACCTCTGGAAACAAGTCAACGTATGTATACTTCTCCCCTCGGGGATGCTCAGAAGGCAGTCAAAAGGTCGACTTTATGTTGTTGTCGCCCACATAACGGGCTTCCTTTATCGCCTGATTTCATGGGTTATGTTGGTGTGATCGTTTTAATTGATTCACGTTTATATCAGGTTTTTTTCTTCTCTTTGTCTGTGGAGCGTCAGCTGCTAGCAAAACATCGGCACCACCTACGAGTGAACATCAACATTATGAAAATACTGAATTATGACTGCACAGATCACATAAATGAAATATAATCGTGGTATGCTCTGAACTTTTTGATTGCACAACATTCAGCGCAGGTTAAGTAGTTTGTCTCTTCATGTTTGCGTGCCCATTCCAAACTTAAACATGACACATTCGTTATCATCCTGGGCTGAGGCTTCGACAGGGCTAATATGACCGTTTTCTAACCCTCCACCTCTGGATCAGCAGCAGTCGAGGTGTTAACAAACCGCCGTCCTCCTGACTGCAGCGCTCGGCCTCAGGCAGCGGCAGCATGACAGGGTGAAGTAATCTGTTAGCGTTCCTTCGCTGAATCATCCCCCCTGTGGCACATTTACCAGGCTGCCATCTTCACGCCTACTTCACACACAAACACACACACACACACCTCTGACTTGCAGCAGATGGCAGAGTTAATGTGGTCTTGGCTCCACAGGCCGGAGCAGCCAGAATATCCTCCCGGTAAAAAGGTGTGTTTGAGAGCCACAAACAGATGCTCTCCTTCTCAGAGGTCTGTGTGTGCTCAGCATTGTTGTACGTGGATGTTGTATTCGTATTCCATCTATGCTGTGTGTTTGCCAACCGGCTCTTCTGTGAAGTTGCTTCCAGCTGTGGTTAATGAAGTTTCCAGTTGTTTCATGTCGGACTGGGAGAGGCTCCGAATGCCACCACAGAAAACACACATCTGAGCATGAACTCAACCTTTTGTTCCGCTCAGATAATAACTGAGAAAATGATGTTTAATCACCTTATTTAAGGCAGAGATGAATGTTTAGAGGAGGCTGTTTGATCAGACCTCGCCCTCTCCTTTGATTTATGTCTTTGTCTGTTTTGATTGCACCCGTTTCTTTGTGCTCAGATATTTAATGACTTCTTCATTTGTGGTTAGATTTCATAAGCTAAATCTGTAAATTGATAAATTATATCTTTGTAATTTATTTGCTACATGGACAGAAAACCTTCCAGTAAATTCAGTATTAGGATCGCCGCACATTAAAGAAACTTTATGCACAGAGTAAAAAAATGAATAAAAACAACAGATATTGCAAGTTATTAATATCTAAAGCATAGGATAGTACACACAAAATTAATTAAATAGTTACAACAAATACCAACAGTTTAGCAAAAACCATACACTTTAAGAAAAGAGCATTTTCAGCAACATGTAAATGTGTTTTTAAGCAGCTTTTGCAGTTATTTTACAGGATTTCCTCATTTTGTTTTGTGAAATAACAGCTAATAATTACAAAAACGAAAGGAAAAAATACTCCTTTACATCATCCTTAAAAAGGGGCAAAACTACAAATGTAGTTCAGATCAAACATCTCTCTCAGGTATTTTAAGCATATAATGGTGTTTCTTTTATGTCTTATTCTAGTTTATGAATTCTTTATCCCTTTTAACCTTTTTACAACACCTACAGTAGAATTGTACCTTCAGTTTCGTTGTACATATACAATTGACAGCAAAAACGTTCTATTCTATTCCATATTTTAACAAATGATACTTTGTTTTTTTGCAATGTTAAACCAGGAAATCACAACATTTTTTCCTGCATTTAAATCAGTGAGAAATATTATTTTACAGATATTTCCCATTATTTGAAAGAAACAGATGTTTATTGTCAATTGAAATGTTTTTTTGTCACAGATTTTATGTAGTTAGATCTCTGAAAGTTTGCATGTTGAATGTAAAAATAAAATAATTAAAGGTGCTAAAACTGCACATACCACAGTAAAATAACAAATTTTTTTACTGTATTTAATCAGCTAGAAATATCATTATTTTTCAGACATTTGCTTCTACTTTTCCTATTTATTTTTTTTAAATGTTGTAGTGTTCCACCATTTTTTAACATATTTTTGCTGCATTCTTGCTTCATATTTTTACTTTTTTTTTTCAGTGCCCCTCTCATAATCTAATTTCTGTCGTAGCATTCCTTGTCGTGGTAATAATTAATTAGAATTCCTCATGTAGCCACGTTTTAATTAATGTCGGTATAAATTGTGTTGACTTGTTGTTGTTGTCGTGTCAGCGTGACATTCATCTCTGCAGTGTAACGTACATAATTAATAACGCAGCTCCACTTTCAGCCTCCTCTCTCTGTCTCTGACTCTCCATCCATTTATTTCCTTCTTTCTGAACCTCCACCTGTCCTTCTGTTGTCTCTCTCTGTAATGAATCCTTAATGACTCTCTCTACCTGGGGCCAGACAGAGATGAAATGTAATTCTACCTGTCAGAGTGAAGAGCACCCAGTTAAATGTTTAATGGTTAGTGGCCAAGAAAAGGCAAGCAGCTGAGTCAGGAAGCACTCAGTCCACGTCTCAGAGGCTAACAGGCTAATTATAGATCGCAGGTATTGAAAAGATGGACATTACCTCCAAGTTTTAAAGCTGTCACACTTGTATTCTTAGTAACATCCAGCAGAGGGCGACTCATATCGTCTGAGAGGAAATTAGGATGAGAGGAAACTTTACTGATCTCTCACTGGAGAAATTCATGTTACAGCAGCTGGATACAGATCAGGCAGAAAGAAGCACAAGAATTACACAAAGTACAAAAGGGTGGAAAGCATATATAAATATAATAATAATAAAGGTCTTATACAGACTGCACACCAGTCATGATGAATCTACATGGATATATACGTTATGATACAGTGAAGTTTACATATGGATAAATACAGTTAGGATGTGGTGAATTTACATTTATACAGGTGGCATGGAGGTTAATGTATCCATAATTTTGTTATTGGAGTCAAAAAAACGCTGCTGTCAGAAAAGCCCAGTGGTTAACATATTATGACACATGAAGAGCTGTAACAGAACAGTGTTATATGTTGTTAACTGATTTGTAAGAGTTGTAAAGGAAGAACACAGTTTTACATTTTTTTTCCTTGGGTTGTACAGGAAAAAACTTTGATTGTTTGTAGAAAAAAACATTGTTACCAAAAGAATGGACAGAACTTCTCACTTGATTTGTTATCTCAGTAAACATTTTACTTATACGTTCATGGTCTTAGTTGCTAGTTTTGAGACTCTTTCAATACAGCATGATGTTTATTTTGTAAATTTTGGTTTTATTTAGAGGTAAATAGACTTTAAAGCACAACATAATTTAGGCGAAGCTACCTTGTGATTGAGAGATTTCTACTGTATCAAGAGCAGAATATAATCCACAAACCAACAAACCATGACAATTATTTCACTAATAATGAGTCTTGTAAGATAAGATTTATTGATCCCTCACTGGGGAAGTTTACATGTTACAATCCCTGGATACAGATGAGGCTTAAAAAAGCAAGACAAGGAAGAAAAAAGTACCATTAGGTTAAGAATAAAGACATAATAAAGACAATGTGAACCTTTTACAGGTACAGAAATGGCACGATTGAAGCATATAGTATATAAAGAATCCAATTTACTACTGGAGAGGTGTTTCATCCATGTACGCTAGAAAAAATGCCCCTCTCAAAACAAGAGAAAAAAAGCGAATTTCAAGGAACTTTTACCTTGAACTAAGTGAAAAAATCTGCCAATAGAACAAGTGTAAAATGGCTTGGTAAGATTTCTTGAAATTAAAGATGATATTTAGAAAATTGAGATCTGAAAATAAGGTGAGAAACCTTATTTAAGCTATATTTTACAAGGATTGCCGAGCTTAGGTGTCCTAAAATAAACCAGACATGCTAAAAAAAATAGTAGTTTTTCACTCAACAATAGATTTTTGCTTTCATGTTACCTCCTAATTTGAGATGTGTTAAACTTATTTTGAGTTTTCTTGTAAAATACAATTCAAAACAAGATAATTTCAAGATTGTTTGACTTAACGAGATATTTAAGATGCATTGTCCCAAAACAAGTCCCTCTGTCTTACTGAAATATCACTTAAGTGAATTTATCTCAAATCAAGGGGGATGAAACATATCGACCAAAAACAAGACAAATAGACATGGTAAGATTTTGAGTTTTGCAGTCTAGGGTTGTAGTTTACGACATCGTAGAACTTGCAGTGACTGACAGTTTGAATGACTCTGTGCTTCTTGCAGGAGGAGAAGGAGCAGCTGATCGAGTACCGCAGTACGGTGGCAAACCTGGTGGGCCGTGCCAAGACGGTGGTGCAGCTCCGGCCTCGCAGCGCCGACTGCAGCCTGGCAGCCACGACGCCCATCAAGGCCATCTGCGACTACCGGCAGATCGAGGTACGACACCAACACAGAGCCATAAACGCAAATGGTGACTTAAAACTTGGACATTTGAGACTCTATAAGAGAAAAATGAGCCAGTCATGCTTCCAGTGTGTTTCTATATATATATATATATATATTCTGTAGCAGCTCACCACTCTGTTGTTTCAACCCTCACCACCAGCCGCCTCCTCTCCGCCCTGCACTTCCTCACCAAGCCCTTCCACCACCACTGTGTAGCCGGTCTATTTTAGCCCTTTCTTCCACCACGCTGTGAAATTTAGTTTGTTTCAGTTCTGAATCGATGAAAAGATCCATGCAAACACTTCTCTCCTCAGCCTCTGCGGTCCGTAATGATGGATTTCTTTTTCTTGGCAAGTTAACTGGCAAATAGCAGCAGTCAATTTGGAAGCTGAGTAACAACTAGGTTCCAGAATTTACAATAGACGATCTCTGCTTTTGTTCTCTTCAGAAAACAGTTTGGAAAAAAGTCAGAAAACAGCAAAAAGATCCTCAGAAGTAGAGACTGGTGTGCAGAGGAGTGAGGCTGCACATCTAATCGACTCTCTCAGGCCCAGCTGCCATGTCCTCAGGGAGTCTAAAAGCCAATCAATTATACATCTGTCCCATCCTCCCAGTTAAAACACCGGCAGCTTGGCGTGGACACACAGCTGCCCTCTAATGCTGCTAAATTTAGTCTGCTGGGTCAGTTTGCTCGTCGAAGCGTAAAGAATGTGAGGGCTTGTATCCAGGTGAGGCACGAAGGCGGTTCGGTCTTCTGCCTCATCGAAAAAAAAAGAGTTAAAACATAGATGAAAAGATGAAAGTTACACTGAAAGGTAGCAGTGCTGCTTTTGACCAAACGTCTGGACAAACCAACAGTAATCTTTCTCTCCTCCACTTTCCTGTGTCTTCTCCTGTCTCTCCAAACCCTCCTTACCTTTTTGATTCTCCCCTCTCGCTCCCTCGTCTTCCTCCTCGTTCTCTTCCCTTCCTCTCGTCTGTCGGCTGGCAAGACAAACGTTCAGGTATAGCTGCCTATATTCTCCCTCTCTCACCTCAGATTCTTACACTGCACACACTGTACTGCCGCTTTCTTATCAGCTGATTTCAGGTTCTAGAATTAGTAATGAATGCAGTCGATCTAATTCCTGCCCTGATAGATTTCTTGGAGCAAATTGGTTGTGAAATTATGTTTAAATTGGTTCTGTGTACCTTCCGTTTGTTGGATTTTCCACCCTGAAGTAAAAATGAGAAATGGAAAATGGAGTTTCATTGTTTTGTGAGCAGAATAGAGTTTGGTTTTGTGTTCAACCCAAAGACAAGAGCCCTTTTCAGTCATGGGTCACTCTTGAGCCACAGTAAAATATTGTAAAGTGGATGCAAAATAATGTACTAATAGACAAAATACTAAATCTAAACTGATAGTAACATCTTCATATTTATGATTTCCTAACACTAATCATTCTGTACGTACACTACCGTTCAAAAGTTTGGGCTCACCCAGTCCACTTCATGTTTTCCATGAAAACTCACACTTTTATCCATGTGCTAACATAACTGCACAAGGGTTTTCTAATCATCAATGAGCCTTTCAACACCACTAGCTAACACAATGTAGCATTAGAACACAGGAGTGATGGTTTCTGGAAATGTTCCTCTGTACCCCTATGGAGATATTCCATTAGAAATCAGCTGTTTCCAGATAGAATAGTCATTTACCACATTAACAATGTCTACACTGGATTTCTGATTTTTTTTTTTTTTTAAAAAGCTGCTTTTCTTTCAAAAATAAGGAGATTTCTGTGACCCCAAACTTTTCAATGGTAATGTACTTGACGATAATCTAACTACGGCTTTACTATCAGTACAATAATAATATCCATACAGGTGTGATGGATGAACGCTTTGTAACCAGTGATTTACCTGCAGTTAATAAACTGTGACAAAACTGCAGGTGAAGAAATAAACATTGTGACCTGACTAGAGCTTTACATTTTGCAGAAACTATTTGGTTAAAGGTGACTTTTCTGACAAATATACAAATTTGATTTGGATTATGTTTTTTTTAAATGTCAGGCTTCTGGTCAGTATTCACCCTGTAGTACATTTAAAGTGTGCAAAGGAGCATTACCACATAATATACCACAAAAACGTCACACAAGGAGGACGGCACAAATTAGTAAAACCATTAATACAGCAAATTTAAACTTTTGCGACTTGCTAATTGGAAAATTTCAAAGCATGAATTCAACTGTGATCTGATTGTTCAACCCTAGTTCTGATTAATCCTGCTACCATGTTCACAATCATTTAGAACTAATAAATGAAGTTGCTGCTGCTGTTCAATGTAGGTAAATGCATCCAACTCTCTCTTTGGAGACCCTTAAAGGAATGCTGCTGCTGTCTGATGCTGCAGGTATTTAATAACTTTAGAGGAAAAAAATCCAAAACAACTGGAAGCAACAAACTGAACTTAAGCTAGTTTAAGTCAGTCCAAACCTGGATTACATCTGTTGTTGGTGACTCTCGTTTCACATATTTCAGTTTGTATTAGATGTGAAATTGTAGCTCATAGTGCACAAGAAAGCTGATGTGATTTTGGCCACAAACTATCATGATTTTGAACTAATTTTATTTTGAACAAATTTTTGTGCTGAAATGCGATAAAAGTCATCCTCAAGTCGCTTTACGCAAGTCAGATAACTGCTCATTGTGCGCACGTCTCTCCATTAATTCAGCAACATGAAGTTTAAACTTGTGCTGTTAAAAATCAGACTGAAATGTCATTAGATGCCATGACTTGTCCGGAAAAACTACTAAGGTGTTTAATAATACATGAAGCTGTCTTATTACCAGAAAGACTTGCATGTCTAAAAAGGGCTACTGGCATCGTTTTAAAGCAATACATTTAAACCCTGTTGCCTCTCTGTGTACATTTACTCTGTTGCACGTACTGGTAGTTTCATATTTGGTGCACAGATGTGAGGATAAAATGAACTTGCTGAGGAATAATGTTTAGCAGCTGCATCGTTAGTTTCTGGTCTGAGATCAGCTGATAAGAGCAGGTGACGATCACTGAACTGAACTGATGTGTCCATGTCTCTCAGGCTCATTCAGTCAGTCAGAAATAACCAGTTCCAATATGCATTTCATGTACTTACTGTATGTGCACAGCTTTGCATTATTGATGTGTGTGTGTGCAGGGAAGGGGTGAGAGAGGGTGGTGGGTGGGGGAGGCAGTGCAGCTCTAGATGTTTCTGTGCAGCTCTAAAACTGACCTCCAGCTTCTGAAGCCAAACTCTTTGTTTGATTTAATCCTGCGCTGGGTTTCTTGAAGTCTCAGTAATGCTGAATGAAACCCAGCTCAGGTCTCAGAAACGTTCGCTTTGAGTTTGGAGAATTCTTTGCTGCTTTCACAGTAAAAGCTTCAGCGGTGCAAAGCAGCTTTCACACCACATGGCATCGTTCCTGTCAGCTTCTCTAATATCATGTCATTGTAGGGCTCCTGCTAACTTCATGAAGTCCATGAATGTTTGCATTTTGTGTTGCATTATGAGTTTTTTTGCTCTTACCTTTTGGTTTACAAGTTTTTTTTCCCCCCTTCTCTCTGACTTCACCTCTCTCACTCTCTTCTTCCTCCATCCATCCTTTCTCCTGACCTGAATCTTTCTTTTATAACTTCCTGATGTTCAAACTTTCCTGCTGTCTTTTTCTCCTACTGTTCATCTTGTTCTTTTCATCTGTCTCTCCATAAACTCTCCTTCAACTTCCATTTGTGTTCCATCCGTCCCTCCCTCTCTCTGCATCTGTACATCCTCCTCTTCCTCTCAGATCACGATAAGTCGAGGGGAGGAGTGTGTTCTGGAGGACAACTCTCAGAGAACCAAGTGGAAGGTGATCAGTCCCACAGGGAACGAAGCCATGGTTCCCTCGGTGTGTTTCAGCGTCCCTCCGCCCAACCAGGAGGCCATCGACACCGCCGGCAGGTCAGACTGGAAACTCAACGTGGACTCTTCATTGAGTGTTCTGATTCCTTCAGGGTGATGATGAGAGTAAAGTTGTATCTCCTAAACCTGACAAGAATGTTGTGCGTTTTTATACTTGCACTATGCAGAGGCCAGAGAATTACAGGTTATTGATATTTTTTCTCGCGAAAAACTGACTTTAATTTGTTGACTCAACTTCTTTTGTTACTCAACAAAAGTTAAATAGATAAATAAATAAATGTTTATTTAGTATAACTGAACCTTTAGATACTTTAATAAATCAAAAATCCACACATTTGTACAACAAATGTTTGAAATACTGATAGGGCTAATGACATTATTTTTCTAAATAATTTTTGTTGTATTATAATTTATTAGCAGTTATTTTTATGTAAATGTACATTTATATTTTTGCTGCATTTTTTGCATTTATTTTCAAATAATATTTTATAATAATATTTTTATATTGATTTTACTTGATTTTTCTAAAATACTATTTTAATATTATTTTTTGTTTGTTTTTTTAGACATTTTAACACTTTAAATTAACCAAAAATAAATCCTGGCTATGTATTTTATGTTATATATTTTTAAATAATTGAATTTCTAAAATACATTTTCATTTTTAATAGTTTTATATTCACAATAAAGGTAAAAATGGGTACACTTTAAAAGTCTTTAAATCTAGTGTGGATTGTTTTTGTCTCCCCCTTCTGGCTGTGAGAATAATTACACCATCACTATTGGTGCCTGCTTGTGCTGTATACAGTATGAGTTGCTGTTGTTTTTATTGGTAATCCTCCCTCTGAAGGCTGAGTTTCTTTTTTGGATGTCTCCCAGATCTTTTCCCACACAAACTTCTCCATTCTCCTGGTCGCTGCAGCTGCTCCGTCTCTTTTGCTACAGTTGCTTCTTTCTTCAGCTCTGGCAAACAAATGACCAGCAGCTGATGTAAAATGCATCCCTCGCACTGTGGCAAAGGGATCGCCACCTTACAAACCTGATTTAAAACTCCTATATGTTCTGTGAAATGCACAGACATTTATTTGGGACTGACAGGCTTAATCTGTGCAAACATGTCTGACTTATATGCAACAGATGATCAGTTATCTGTAAAAGTCCTCCACTGTAGGTTTACCTTTTTACTCTGTATTGCTGGGATTCACATTCATGTATGTTCTGCGTGTGTTTTTGTCTTTCCAGGACAGAGCAGTTGTACCAGAAGGTGATGTCTCTGTGGCACCAGCTCCATGTGAACATGAAGAGCGTGGTTTCGTGGCATTACCTGCTCAAAGACATCAGGGCTGTGTCTGGATGGAACCTGGACACGGTGAGATGATCTGTGCATCCGTAACACAGCTGGTGTATTAAATGTGAAATATGTGTGTCATTTTAACTTTAAGGAGGTGTTACTCTGTTGTTACTGACCTTCATCTCTCACCGTCAGGTTCGTTGCCAGCCTCCGTCAGAGCGTCAACACGTCCTGGATCATCTGGAGACCCAGTTGGCCGACTTTCTGTCTGACAGCAAAGAGAGTTCTCTGTTCACGCCGGCCGAGAGACGAGAGCTGGAGAAGGAGGTTCAGCAGGCCCAGCAGCACTGCCAGGACCTGCTGCTCAACATGGAGACCGGTGAGGACCAGTACATGCACTCTGTAGAAATGATTTTCACCTGTAAAAATACCACCGAAAGTGGTCCAAATCTGCTCCAAAGTTCACTGATTTCTACCTTTGCTCATGCATCACTTCTCCACAAAGTTTAATGAAGTTCAGCTTGACAGTTTTGGTACAGGTCTGAAACATCTCCCCTCTGCTCCTGCCTTTGTTTCTCCTCCCTGCAGTGGAGAAGGATGAGTCGGTGTCTCGGTCGTACCTGTCCGAGCTGCAGAACGTCACCCTTCGTCTAAAAGAGGCCGAGCAGAGACTGATGAGGGCGATTGAGACTCCGCCTCCCAGCCGGCTGTCAGGTGACAACGCTGACAACACCGTCCAGATAGCAGAGCAAGAGGTCAGTGTGAGCTCCACCTGCTGGTTGTACAGCATCATAACACCTTTATTTAGTCAATATTTACATGAGTTAGTGATTCCTGACGCATTACAATAAGTTTTTTACATAGTTGTATGTGTTTTAAGGCAGAAAAAATCTTCATACCTTCATAGTTTTCATGAAAGCTCCAACAATCAAAAGGCACATAGTGAAATGAAAATGTTGTTATGATTATTTTCTAAATAGTACTAATATATTTGCATTTAGAGGCCTAATAATTTTCTGCAAATATGTATATTTAATAACTATTCTTGGAAACGTTTTCAGCAAAGGAAGGTATGATGAGATCATGAAATAAAGAGCATCAGATGAGTGTTGTTAGTTTTCAGTGATGGTTAATTAAAGGGGAATAAGCAAGTCCAGCTTAACGCCAAATAATCACACTCTTCTGTTCACTAATTCCTAAGAAGCCTCCGAAAACAGAGAGCCACTGCACAACATTAAAAAAAATCAATAAAAGGGGTAGCAGGGTCTTACTGATCCTGAGTTCATCCTATCCTCTAAAACATGCACACAGATTCATAAGACTGATTTTTGCACCAGCATCTCTATTGCTGTTTACTTTTTTTTAAAATCCCATTTACAGATCTGGTGCTTTTACAGTGTGCATACAAAACACAGATATTGAATTTGACTTAAAGTGTTTTGGATTAAAATTCCTTTAATTAGCCTGCGTATGCTCAGATCAACAGGCAGAATTCCTTTTCTGAATCACAGTTTGAGCAGTAGAACATCATTCATGGCGTTTTACTCTCCGTTTAACTAACTTTAAACCCTGTTCTTGTCCAGAAGCTGCAGTCGGAGCTGGACGTTCTGCGCTCCACCGTTGGTGACGTGTCTCGACGCTGCATCCATTTCTTCGAGGAGAAGCCGACGTCCTCCAGCGTTCCTGTCCTCCGGTCTGAACTCAGCCTGGCTGTGGAGAAGATGGACAAACTGCACAACCTCTCGTCTGTCTACCTCAACAAGTTAGTCAGCCGCAATGAGCCACTCTGTCTGTTAGTTAACTCTGAAATTTGCTAAAGGTTTCACTCACAAAATGCTTTTCATTCACATCTTTAGATTAAAGACAGTGGACGTCCTGATTCATAGCCTGGACGAAGCAGAAAGCCAAGTCAGGAAGTACGAGAGCAAACTAAGTGAAGAAGACATTGTTCCTGCCGACACGACAGCCATTCAGAACCTCAGAGATCAACTCGGGGTAAAGCACTCTGTCAGATAAAATCCTCTCTCATCCAGCTGAAGAAACAGACTCTAACCTTCTGGTTTGTGTTTGTTCTCCTTCCAGAAGTGGCAGGCGGAGCTCAGCGAGCAGGAGGGCATCTTCCAGTCGCTGCAGGCCGAGGTGGGTCGCGCCAAAGAGGCGGGTTCTCAGCTCAGCAGGCTCCACCCGGACCGAAGCCCCGAGCTGGAGCGCTACCAGGAGAAAGCCAGTCAGATGGCAGAGAGGTGGAGCGGAATCAAAAGGCAGATGGAGACACGGTGAGCAGAACAGCAGTTTAAAAAAAAGGAGCAGCAAAAAATAGAATTCAGGAACAGGAGGTGGATTAATGAGTTTAATTAACGCAGCGAGGAGGAGAGTTGTCAGGTTTAGTAGCTGACTTTGTGATCTGAATATTTAGAGAAATTTAAAGTGACAGAACAGGTAGTGGCCCACAGTGGTACTGAGGAACACTGATGCAGACATAATGGATGCTAAACTGAAGCTACTTCTAATATAAGATAACATAACACATTTAAATGTTATAACATCTGGATGAACATGAAGTAAGACAAGAAATACAAAATTAAAAGTAAAAATTTAGTAAAGACTATGGACACCTTTCAAATTGATCAAATATAATAAACACAGTTTGTAGAATTGTGCTCATGAAGTTCTAGAGTAACAGTGCTGGATTGTTTTATTGCAGTTGGAAAGTTCTGAAGAGAAAAACAACGTTACATTATGTTCTTTATACAGTGTTTAATAATATATAGTGTTTCTTATTAATTATTTAGACTTTTATAATGAAGTGAAATTTAGATATCTTCAAATCAATCACATCTGGAGAGCGGTCTGCTCAGACTAATAACTCTAAACTCTGATTAAATTATTGATTTCAAGCAATTTGTCATCATTGATGGAGCAGATATAGAACATAGAACAGTTTTCAGCCACTGCTTTGTGTCTGAGAGTTTAACTGTGTGCAGTTTTCAGCAGGCAGAACTTCACATAATAGCAGCTTGAAAGTTCTTTTTTTAAACCAATTTTTTTATGTAAATTACATGTTTCTGTACATATTTATATGCAGTTCAAAAATGGACAAACAAAAACATACACATGATAAACAAAAACAAATACAGCATTTGGCAACAGGACTAACTCATGGCATTGTCTAAACCCACATAAATAGGAGAATTTCAAATTACATTTAAAGATTAATGAAATGAAGGAGCAGCAAGGGGTTATGAAAGATGTCAAAAATACACAATCCAGAAACGAATATCACTACATTTTTACTTGCACTTCAAACAAAAACATCTCCACCAGCCTGTCGAATGTGTAAAATCTAATCAAATTTAAGTGAGCAACAACAGGAGACGAAACATTCGTAGCAGCTTGAAAATTCAGTGAAAGCACGTGGCATAAAGCAGGTGGATGAACGCAGCATGCAGCATTTGAATAACTATTATCCTGAAATTCAGTCCTGTCCAATTACAGTAAAATGATCACCTTCATTTGCTTTTTTTCTCCCACTGCTAACTTACCTCTCAACAGCTTGTAACAGATAGAAAGTTGCTCAACTGAATCATATCATTCTGATTCTGCAGGAAACACACATTTACCTTTGCCTGCTAAATATACTGACATTCTGTGTTTCCCTGCAGACGAGCTGATCTGGACGCTCTGGGTTCGGCGCTGCAGCAGTACAGAGACGGGCACTCGGCTCTGATCAACTGGATCGAAGAGACGACAGAGAGACAAGAAAACACACAGCCTGGACAGACGGACAGCAAAGCTCTGTCTGAACAACTGGCCCAGCAGACGGTCAGTAGAGTCACACATGTGGCCTTGAAATTCAAGATTAGACGGTTTTTATTCATCACATTCTCAGTGTCAGTAAAATGCAAAGTGCTGTTCAACCAGGCTGTGTAATAATAATAACAAACACATGAATAAAACATTCTTTAAATATAAGAAAAGCCATAAATAAAGAGCAGTAAATAAATATTTAGATATACAAATTTACATTATGCCTGAAATAATTCATTTGATAAGTAAACGAGATGTTTCTTTATGTGTACCAAATACAGTTTAGTGGAAAAGCAAGCATGTTGTAATACAAGGCCTTTTATAAATTCTGTTTGTTTATTCTCTTTCCAGGCATTAGTAGCTGAGATTGAACAGAATCAGACCAAACTAGACGAGTGCCAGACTCACTCCAAACAGTACTGCACCTCAGTGAAGGTAAGAAGCTGCTTCACAGACACTTCTTATGTGTCCGTTTTTCACATGCAGTATTTCAAATATAAGATGATGATGTTATGTACAGCTATACATATATATATATATATATATATATAAAATCTGCTGCTATTTGCTCCGGATTCATCACAATTCTGTGTTGTAAACAGTTCAGAATAAGTGCAGTGGTGGAAGAAGTTTTCAGATTCTTTGCTTCAGTAAAAGTACCACTACAGCTCTGTAAAAGTACTGCATGACAAGTACAAGGCTTGAATGAATAATCCTACTTGACTAAAAGTACACAGCAGCAAAATGTCAAAGTAGTAAATTGCTATATTCTTATATTTACCATCATTATAGTGCTAATATTGTGTCAGCAGCAGGTTACTGTTGTAGCTTCTGCAGGTTTAAATTGTTTTATATCCACTTTTATCTTCAGAGTCACAAGACAAATCTGAGGGGAAAAAACAAAGCTTAGATGCACAAATCTGTTGTTTTTAGTTTTTCTCTAACCTTTGATTTTTGGTGCGGTATCGGATCTCACCTGAAGTTTAATCTTTAGTAGCGAGTTGCATTTTTAAAGCTTGTTTTGTGAAATCTTCATCTTAAAAGTAATTAAATCTGTCAGATTAATGTAGTGATGTCTAAAGTAGAATATTAAGCATAAAGTGAAAATACTCAAGTGCAAGCACTCCGAAAAATTCTACCTACTAAATAAGTGTAAGGGTGTTAGTTTATGAGCTAACTTCACATTATTAAGCTCCTAAACTGTCTCTGTAGCATTATGTTTTCCATAATAACAGTTTCTTGCTCCATTAACTTCCTAAATGTTTTTATTATTTTTTAGGATTATGAGCTGCAGCTGATGACGTACAGAGCCTTTGTGGAGTCGACGCACAAATCACCCGTTAAGAGGAGGAGGATGCACTCTTCCTCTGACGCCATCACTCAGGAGGTCAGGAGAGAACAAATCATGATGACAACAGTATTTTTTGTTGAAAGTAATTAAACTTTGGATGGTGTGTTTTCCTGGGTGCTGTGAGTAACGTACATATTTGTGGGTTTATCTCCACAGTTCATGGACTTACGTACACGCTACACCGCCCTGGTCACCTTGACAACCCAGCATGTAAAGTACATCAGTGATGCTCTGAGGAGACTGGAGGAGGAAGAGGTGATGCCTCAGTTAATGTTACATCTTTAATTAAGCACTTAAGTGTCTAATTTAGAGTCATCTATGAAGAATATTTCTCCCGTTTGTAACATGATGTTGAATGATAGGCTGATAGTTTCTGCTTTGATCTGTGCAGAAAGAGGTGGAGGAGGAGAAGCAGGCCAGGGTGGGCCAGGTGTCGGACCTGCTCGGCTGGGTTAAAGGCCTCCAGGGTCGGACCGGAGGACCCAACGCTGAGTCCTCACTGGCTGCTCAGCAGGTACTTCAGCGCACTGTTTATGCTGATGTTGTTATTATGAATATTAAACAGGCTGTGACGTTCAGAGACCCAGTGTTGAAAGGCCCTGGAGTGAAATTATTAAAGAGCAGAAGATCAATAACCTCTGATGTCATCGCTTCTGCTCTCGGAGAAATTAAGAAAATGGATTTCTTTTTGATTACTGCTGCATAAATGTTATCTTGCACATTTTATCTCACTGACTCTATAATGTACTTTTGTACTTTTGCTTTTTCTAAATCAGAAATAAAGATAAGATCAGATCAGAGAGGATTTACTGATTTGGCAGCTGCAGAAGAACCTTATCTTACTTTACTTTCAGCCTCTCTCTAAGTGAAGGTTGGCAGCAGCAGACAAAGTCCTTGGTTCTTTTGTCTGGTTCTTGCTGCACAGTAAAAAGTTCTGCATTCAGTTTTTTACTTAACAGTGAAGGCTGAAAGAGAAGAAATGTAAAAATTAAAAAAAGCAGACAAAGTGAAGCAATGTTGGTTTTGTTCATTTTATTTTTTCTCTTAAAAATATCAAAAGAACCATAACAGTACTGCTAAAGCTTGTGTCCACAAGCAGCCTCTTTCGCTGGTATCTGTAGGAAGTTGTACAAAATGAATCGCATCGATCATCTGTCTTCTCTAAAGGCCATCAGTGAACAACTGGCAGCCAAGAAAGATCAGGTGGCTGAAGCTATCAGGAGCACGCAGGTCTTCCTTCTGTCGAAACAGGCGAGCAAGTAAGTTAAGAACACATACATGAGCACATTTAATATCCTCTTCAAACACAGACTCCTCAGGAAGTATTAAAGATGAAAGCCTGAAATGTTCACTGTTAGTCCTCATAATGCAGTTGATCCAAAATCTACAATATAAGATGAGTAGGTCCGTCTTTGAGCACACATTAACAAAAGAATTGGTAACACTGATGTCAACTACTGGTATTTTCTGAACATATGCAGCTGTAATAATAATACCAAACAAAACATATGGAATATTTTTTACTATGAAAGTTATTTTTATGAATTTCCATAACTAAATGAGCAGATAGGACAAGTTATAACTTAGAGTTTAAAGTGGTTCTTAAAATATAACAGAATATTCTAAGTCAATGCCGTATAGAGTGATAACAGTGAAGATGTCAGATGTTTATCTGTATTAGGTCCTGAAATACTGCCGTTCAGAAGCTCAAATTTCAAGGTGCAGAAAGTATATTGAAAGTGAGTTTATGGTCAGATTTTGTTTTAGTTATCTCAGAAAGTATTTAATATTTCACACGGAAAATTTCACAGATTTCAAATTTGCATTGATTGTAATAGAAAAGTTTCAGCCACATCAAAGATGGTCAAGCAGAAAGCAACGGATGATTTTACCTGGAATAAGTCTCTACACAGTACAGAATGTAGAGTTCAGTTATTTAACAGGGTGTTTTTCCACATGACAGGATTCTGTCTTTTTCAGGCATGCAGTTGAAAAAAGACAATTTTTTGGATCAGGAATGTTAGCCAACTATAAACAGTTTAATTTTTAGTCATTTTAAATCAAATCTGCTGTATACAGTAACCAACCTGCTCTAACTTCTCCCTCTGTCCTCTCCAGGTTGTCCCCAGAGGAGCGAGCTAATGTGGAGGCTCAGCTGGACGAGCTGACGGCCACCTACAACCAGCTGTGCGACAGTTCCACCCAGCAGCTGCAGCAGCTGGAGCAGCAACTGGCCAAAGAGGAGGAAAGAAAGGTAGATGGGCTGAAGAGCTGGGCTGAGGTGGATCAGGGTTACCAGAGACTCACGACACAAATGTGTTCTGCTTTCGCAAGCTTGAAGGAAAATAACTGTGAAGGTTCTTGTTATAAAATGTCGCTTCGAGTCCGAAAACGCTTGCGAGCTGAGCGTGAGTTCATGTGTGGGCCAGCAGCAGGTTGTGTGTGTTGTACAGCATGGTGTGTGTTCACAGAGTGTGCATTTTTGAAAACATCACCACTGTTTCACCACGGATCTCACTCATTGACTTGGTTTGGTTTAACAAACATCACAGACCCTATTCAGACGTGTATTCAGATCATTTGAATTTATCTTTTCTATTTTTGGCTCTATTGTTTGATCTCCTTCAAGGGAGACTAAATGCTATAATACATAAATAGTCTGAGAGAAGACTTCTGCAGCCCAGTTTTCATTAAAAGTGGTGTGAAATGTGGGCACAGAAGGGTAAAAATGATTTTTTCTGGATGACACTGTCTGAATTGGGCCTCAGCATGGAGTTATTCACTGTCACATTGTTCTCCTAAAAGCCTGCAGTCATTTCATTAACTATCTCCACCCCTAGTTTTTATCATCTTCATTATCATCAGATAACTGCTGAGCTGCTAACATGGTTCATCAAAGGCCTTAGTGGTGCCGCATTAGAGCAGCGCTGCACAAGTCATGCTAGCAGTTAGAAAAAAGCTGCTTTTTTTTAGATGCATTGTTGGAAAATCGTTTTCAAAATAGATGTAGCTTCACATTTCACTGTCATCTCTGTAGATACAAAATAGTATAATGTTATTTTACTTTATATAGTGGTAGCTTAATGCCACTGCATAAAGTCTACACATTTCATTTCAGCTTTTATGTTATTCAGCAAGTTTACCCCATATGTACATTTACTTTGTCATAAAATTGCTCCTCTCCTGGCATACATAATGTGGTACATTGGTCTAAAATGCTTTGAATGAATGTGAGATTTTGCGGTTTGAAACACTCCTCGATAATAATTTCTCATAGCTGATTCCTATGTTAATGTTTGGTGTTAAAGGTGATTTTTTTATGTGACTAAAAAGTACTCAATGAACGATAGAAGTTTTGTTCACTTTTCCAGTAGTGTCAGTGCACCAGAGGCCAGCTATGCAAAAACCAAACCCACTTCACCATTTGAGCATGTTGTGTCCAGATCACAAGATTGTGTCTGTGTGTGTGTGAATGAGGATTTTATGTGTTTGTTCTAATGCATTACTATTAATGTGTGAAACTTTAAACCAGCGTTTTGCTTGAAAATCACTAACAGCTGCCAAAGGGAAGACTTGCGGACATCCCAGGTCTGAGCCAAGGATCAGAATGGAAGATCAGTTTGCTCTTTAGTTTTAGTGAAAACCATAAGATATTTCACAATAGGAGGCTGTTTTAATGGCAATTAGTGGTATATTGAAAGACAATAATCAGCAGGTAAACAGACCTTTACAGTGACGACATAAATCATTTGTCAAAACCCTTCATAAGTTTTCCAAGTGTCACGGTTTAGAGGTCAGTTGGAGGTTTTAGTGTCAGAGCAGCGTTAGGAGTCAGAATGAAGAGTGGCATGCAGAATGCTAACAACCAGCTTCTCACCTGTCGCGCCTCGCTGTACCGAGCCGTAAGCTGGCCCATTAGTGTGTGGACGAGCCGGGACGGTAAGTAGCGCTCGCTTTCTCTCTTACTGGTGCCTGTAAGTTTTTATCAAGTTTTTTCTCCTCTTTCCTTTGGATACTTGTGTGTTCCTTTATATGCCTTTGCTTTCTTTTTTCTAGAGCTTTTTCTGCACTTCTTGTTACAATTTGCTTTTTTGCATGCTTAATGCTTGTTTTAGAATAGTGTATTAAAGTGCTTGAATTTAAAAAATGGAATAAAAAAACAATCAAGCTCCAATATATATGTATAGATCATGTTGGTGGCAAGTGGTTGTGGTTTTTCTTCTTTTCTGATTCTATGATCTGCCCCTAATACCTACAAAGGTACTTCAAAAAGTTCTCGGCACAAGAGAAGATTGTTCTTGCGTTATTTTGCAACATAGTCTCCTTTAACTTCAGTGTACTTGGTCTGTTGATGTTCAAGCTGCTGGATTCCTTCTCGGAAGAAGGTCACAACATGTTGAGCCTCCAGACAAGCCTAACGTTATTATCACTTGAAAATAGTCACCACCAAGTAGTTTTTTACAAGTTTAGTAAACAGATAGAAGTCAAACATGCCGGTTGGGTTAGTAAGGTGCATTAAAGCAACAGTTCAAAGCCACTTTTAGCTGCTTCTGCCACCTGATGCTGTGAGTACGGACACACTCTCCTCTCCTTTTATTTGATTGCTTTACCCTTTAAGCTTCAGTGTACCGCCGGCGGTACACCTACTAATTTGCATAGGAATTTCAGGAATGTCCGACGGGTGCAAACGCGATTATACAAACACTATACACCGATGGAAAGCTTAGATTCTCATGAATCCGCCGGTATAAACCACTTTCAGATGCGATTACCACAGCGGGTGAGAAAAACACATTTGTCCGACAAAAACAAATATTCATCCATCCGTTCTCTATACACGGCTTCAAAGCACACAGCGCGACTCACATTTCCGGGTTTATTATTACACACAAAAAAAAAGATTCCACAAAAAACGGCCATAATCCAACCTTTTACATCAGATGACACAAGCCAGTAAACTATTTTGTCCAAAACATGTCCTGAAGTCGGTATAAAATCCCCGAATCGGTCGTTTCAAGGAAATGCACCTCCCGATGCGCGTCCAATATTCCCCGTATTTTTCGTAATTTTTTTTATTTAAAAATAGAATATTAGCGATTTTTTGTACTGAAAACGGCTGGAATTGACTGAAGCTTAAAGGGTTAAAACATCTGGATTTTGTGGACAGTGATATAAGGCTTCATGGTATGCAATTATGCCCCAAAATGAGAGTTATGCCTCATATTTCTGGATGAAGCAGAGAACCTTTTGAAGTACCTGTGTATAATAGTACAAAATAATATGGTAACATAGTAATTTAACTTAGTACATGTTGCTCAAAGTGCCAAACCAGAGTGAATATTAACTGGAATTTTGCTTTCCCTCCTTTTGTAGAGCCAAATTGCCATTGGTGGAGTGATCGACCTGGGAACAGTGGAAACATTCCCAGTGTTCCAAGCGGCCCGACATGGTCTTATTGACCAGGACACCTGCCATGTGCTGCTGGAGGCCCAGCTCATTAACGGTGGGCTCCTCCAACCAGACTCCTCTGCCAGTTTGTCACTGGAACAAGGTCTATCTCAAGGCCTCATTGACTCTCACACCAGACAGTCCCTCTCTGAGTTGGAGAGTGCCTTGTATTTGGTGGAAAATAGCAAAACTGCAGGTGATCAACAACAAAATGTGCTTCCTGTAGTTAAAGCCATGGAGTTTGGGCTCATCAGAGAGGAGGTGGGACTTCGTATTCTCGAGCTCCAGATGAACACTGGAGGTCTGAGAGATTCAAATGAAAAAATGCTGAGTTTGGAGCAAGCAGAAGACATGAAAATTTTGCCTCCAAGAATCTCTACCAAGCTACAGTCTCGGATACAACACAAAGAGCTGATAGATCCAAACACAGCTGAAAAAGTAAATCTAAATGAGCTACAGGTGCGCTGTGTCCTCGACGATGACTCAGGCCTCCTTCTTCTTCCTGTCAAACAGCAGCCTGGAGGAACTGTTTGCCTCCGTTCTGGAAGAAAAGTTGGCATCTTCCGTGCTGTTCAGGAGGGACTGATCGATCGGAAAGTTACTGTACGGCTTCTTGAAGCTCAGCTCTTTGCCGGTGGCATTGCTGACCCTCGGTCTAGCCACCGGCTGACAATTCATGAAGCTGTTCGTCATGGACTTATGGACCAGGATTTAGCTTGTGCCATGTTTGCACGGCAACTGCAAAATGGGGGAATTCTAGACTCTTCCAGTGGAGAACGCCTGGATCTAGAGGAGAGTATTCGCAGAGACCTTCTCTCCCCTCGTTTGGCTCTGTTGGTCCTCGAGTCTCTCTGGGCTTTTATGGGAATGCTTTGGCCTGAATCTGGAGAACTCCTGCCTATTGCGGAGGCTGTTCAACAAGGACTGATCTCAGGAGATCTTGCAAGGAACATACTAAGGCAGCGACACACCATTGGGGCTCTGTACAACCCAGAAACCCTCCAGGTGCTGCCCCTAAACCAGGCTGCCCAAGAGGCCCTTGAACCCAGTGTTGTTGATCTTCTGAGAGACATCCACATACCAGACGTTCTTCTGAACATGAACCAGTCAGGTACGCCATCTCTGAACCGCCTAAGCTGGAGTTCCACCAGCTCCTCTCCACCTCCATCCTCTCCTCTATCTTTATCATCCCCTACAAGCCTTGAGTGGGAAACTACAGATAGGATAGATCCCGAGGAACAAGCCAAACACAAGCTCCTGTTTCACCTCATGACTCACAGCTATGTGGATGCTCATTCTGGAAAACGGTTGGTGCTGCTTGACCCTGAACTGATGGCGATGGTCAAAGCTACTAATGTGGTTGTGGGAGAGTCTGCATATTCAAGTCAGGTTGAGACTTTAAGCAGTTTGGCCACAGATAAGTCGGGGAAGTTGCAAATGGAGAGAAAGTTTAGTCTGACAGATAATGGAATGAGTGACAACCATATTGAAGTTGAGGAAGACAGGTCCAGTGTAGTTACAGAAATGAAGGATGTTGAGACTAAGGGTAGAAGCAGTGTAAAAGAAAGGTATGATGGCGAAAATGACAGCAAGTTGCTCCAGAAACCACCAGCAGTTGTAGAAAGTGATTTAGCCTTTATGGCTAAAGATAATATCAGTTTAGATAAAGATGCAAAAGTAAATGAACAAAAGAAAGAAATGTCCAGACTTGAAAATGTAAAGGTTTCAGATAAACATCTTAGCCCAGACGAGATGGTACAAACAGAATCCAAACTCAAGGATATTGCTGTTGAGGACACAAAAGGTACAATCCCAACTGTAGTTAGAAAAACCATCACAGTGCCACTTAAATCAGAGAAGGATGTAAAAAGAGAGACATTGAAAGAATCCATCCAAGGAGAGAAAACAAATGAAGATTTTGACTTAATACAATCCCAAGAAAGGAATGATGTAAAACAATCCAAGACTGAATTAGTAAAGATCAAAGAAAATGTTCCTGTAACCGATGCTAAACCTCAGGTTGATATCCTTGATTCCACAGTGGATAAACAAGGGGAGGATGCAGAGCTGGAGAAGTTAGTGGTAGAGCTCAAACAGGGAGGTCTGATGACAGAAGAAGGGGAAAAGCTGCTACCAGATGAGGCAGTAGCTCAGGGTGTCCTCCCAGGTCATACAGCAGTTAAACTCATGGCTAAGGCTGGTCTGTTTGGGGGTTTCCTAGATGCCAGCAGTGGTGACTCGCTTAGCATGGAGGAAGTTATGCAGGAGGGTTTACTCGACGAAGATCTAATGTGGAGTGTTTTAAAATCAGATAAAACGCTTGCAGGGGTTGTGGATGTGGAGAAAAGGCATATTTGTGGGGTGAAGGAGGCAGCTGAGGCAGGGTTGATCGACTCTGACACTGCTGCTCGACTTCTAGAAGCTCAGGTGGCATCTGGGGGTATTGTTGACCTACGTAGGGATAAGAAAGTCTCCGTCACTCTGGCAGCAAACCTGGGATTGATTGAGGAGAATCAGCGAGAAGAACTTGTAGCACTCGAGAAGGCATACAAAGGAAAGGATACAGATTCGTCAACATCTCTTAAGAAAGCCAGTTTACAGCTACAGATGGAAGGTGTTGTCGACCCAAAGTCCAAGTCTCCAGTTCCTCTGGAGCAAGCAATTCAGAAAGGTTTAATTAAGTCAGAGGAGGCATATCAGGTGTTGGCAAAGCAGGTGGCTGAAGGAGGTATAATACACCACGCTTCAGGAATGAGGCTTCCAGTCTCTGATGCTGTAGATAGAGGACTAGTGGATCGGTCCATTGCCACTGGGTTGGAGGAGCTAGAGTGGGTCTATAAAGGAAAAGTAAGCCCTTCAAGTCACCAAGAAGCTGTTGTTTTTCAGGCATCTACAGGAGCTATTTTAGACCCTGACACTGGAGTTAAACTGACATTGACTGAGGCTGTCTCTAAAGGTCTTCTAGATGAGAACATAGCCACTGAAGTTATGGCTTCTGCAACAGAAACACATGGAGTGCTTGACCCCCAAACTGCACACATTGTTCCTTATTCTGAACTTGTAAACCAGGGTAAGATAGATATTGAAACAGGTAAACGCTTCTTAGAGGTGAAACCCTTCCAAGGGGTTCAGGGCAAACAAACAAATGAATACTTGACACTTCCTGAGGCAGTTGTATTAAAGAAGGTCGATCCAGTTCCAGCACTGAGGCTCCTCCAAAGTCAGGCAGACACTGGCGGCATCATTGATATCAGTTCAGGTGAAAGACTTCCTCTACCTGAAGCCTGTAGGAGAGGTTTAGTTGTAGACGACATGGTCAAAGAAATAGCCGCTAACCAGTTATTGAAAGGAGGTTTAGTTGATCCTGCCACTAGACAACGAGTCCCAAGTCTCAATGATGCCGTTGCAGTAGGACTGATATCTAGTGATGTGGCGTCAGAGATTCAGGAGAAGGTGGCTTCTGTGGAGACAGAGAATGATGATGAAGATAGCTCTACACCTGTAGCTTCATCACACGGATCAAGTGGTTCATACAGCCCTGCTATTATATTATCAGCAACAAGTACAGACAGTCCAACAAACTGGTCTGATGCAAATACAGAGATGCCACTTTCAAAGAGAGGTTTAGGAGTTGCACAAATCAATGAACAGAAATCGACATCTGTAGTATCCGATCAGTCACTGTTTTATGACACTGCTGCAGCGGAGGATAAAGTAGAAGTACCAGACTCAGTGGAAGACAAATCATTAACTCAGCCAGACCAGTCTATGGAGGTCCTGTTTGAGTTTGCAACTAATGTTGAGAAAAGAATTCAGCAAGCAATTAAAGAGATAGCACCTCAGGAAGACCTCACTAAATCACAAAATCTTCCCAAACAGGACCCTGATAAAGGCAAAATTGATGATAAACAAAGGGAGAGCATTTTCAGAGATTCTATTGGAGAATCCATGGAGACGCATATCCATCACAGTGACAAAGAATCACAGAAAGAGGTCAGAGAAGGGGTTGATGATGTGTCTGTAAGGGATGTGGAAAAAGAGCGTAGACCTGCTGATGTGAGCACAATAATGATCAGTCAGGTTTCTGAAGATGGAAACCTGACAGGTTCAGTAGCAACAGAGATTACAGATGACAGAGAAAGCAATGAACTGTCAAAACCGAGTGAAGACAATTACAGGAAGAATGATGCGGCAGCGCAGAGAGATGGTGTTGTAAATGAGAAGGGTAAGGGAGTGGGAAAAGAGATCAAAGATTCAGAGATCAAAACTAGCGCTGATGTTGAGCAGTCAGAGGAGGTATTGACCTCTATATCCAAAGAGTCAGAAAACAAAGGCAAGAAAAAGAGGAAGAATAAAAAGAAGGCAAAAGGCAAAGAAGTAGAAAATGAAGCACAACCTCCAGAGATAAAGCATCCACCTTCAACCGCTAAAGTTGATTCAGAAACTGAAGGGCAGTCAGAGGCTTTTAATACAGCCACAGATACAGTTGAATCACAAGACATATCTGAGAAATCACAGATTCATGGCCAGGGAGCTTCTGAAGTGGCTCCCAATAGTAAAAGTGAAGCAAAGATTGATGTGAAATTTGAAGCTGAAGATGATTTAGTACAACCCAAACAGGAAGATGTTCCTGCCAGTCTGGAATCTGAAAAATCCACCATTGAACCAGCGAAAGATGCAACTAAAATGAAATTACTGAACAATACAAAGAAGACTGATAAGAGTATGGAAGCGAAATCTGAAGTGATTTCAGTTTCTCAGCAACCAGAACAACTGGAGAGCATTCGGGAGCTAGAGAAAGGCACTGAGCGAGAATTGCCTCAGAAATCAACTCTCCCAGATGACGAGAAAGCAGCCTTGATAATGAAAGCCAAAGAGAGTATTCTTAAAAAGGTGTTTGAAAAGGGAGTGAGCGAAAAGCAGGCTGCTGAGGAGCTGGAGGCTCTGCGCAAGGAGGTGGGGAAGAAGGAAGGTCGAGGAAAAGCTCTGCTCGCTAAGGTTGATGCAGTGGAAGGTCATGCTGTCAGAGATGATGGTGTCAAAAGATCCAATGGTTTACCAAAAGACAGTACAGAAGAGACAAGTGTCAGAGTAGAAAAAACTATACTGACAGAGGTTAACGAAAATATGACTGCAGAGAAACCTTTGATCCAGGAGAATGCTGAGGCCAAACTGTTGGAGGCTTCTTCAAAGGAGACTGAAATGAGCAGGAGTTCTGGAAAGGAAGACGTACAAAAAGATATTCCGACAACCCCATCGGTCCAACCTAAAGAAGCTCAGCCAAGAAAACAAACTAAGAAGAGCAAGAAATCCAAGACTGCACAACCGTCAGACAAAGGTGAACCTTATGCTGAAAAGTTATTGACTCCTGAAAAAGTAGATTCCGAGGTGATAACAGCAGAAATTACGACAAAATCCACAACAGCAAAACCAGATTTAGAAATTTCAGGTTTGCCGAAAGAACAGAAGACGGACAGACATACAGATGATCAACCAGCCAGGGATGCCATTCAACCTTCAGATAATGATAAGGCAAATGAGGTGGAGGCCTCTGCAATTAATAATCAGGGAGCTGAGACGAGTAAACAAAGTTCACCAACTCAGAAACCCGAAACTCAGAAACTCATTACTCCTGTTCAGGAACAGATCCAAGTGGCAGAAGTTGTGTCTGTTGTGAAACAAGAAGTCCACTCAGATACTGGAACTGCCAGCAAAACCACTGATGATTCTCAGGATGATGCATGCAAACTCGACATTCAGCCCACAGCTCAGCCTATGGCTCCTGGTCCACAGCCAGAAAAATCAAACAAAAAATCTAGAAAGAAGAAAAAGCTCCAACACCCTGAAGTTGAAATCACCAGTGTTTCTGAGGCTTTAATAACCCAAGAGAAACAAATGGACTCTCCAGAAACAACACCTTTGGTCTCAGAGGATGCTTCACCTGAATCTGAATCACCTGGAGTACCTGAGTCCGATACAGCCACCGAGAGCTGGACAGAAGATGATGATGATGCAAGCAAGAGTCCAGAAACTGTATCAAACAAAGACGGGGCGACATCCGCAACTGGCAAGGTAAGAAGATGTCGAAGATTTGTGAAGAATTATTTTTAGAGAGTTCTTTATGAGTGTAAGATTATAGAGCTGCATGATTGTGGTCTAACTGATAACCATGATTATTTTGATCAATATTGAGATATGAGACATTTAGCATGACTTCAGAGACAAAACATTATAAGCTTTTGCTTCCGTGTTGTGCTACATTCATGCTAATGTGCAAACCTGTGGACCAAAATAAGACTTTAAATCAGGATTGTCTTCACCTGAATTCATGGCATCTCCGAGAGGCAAAGTACAGTGCCTTGTGAAAGTATTCGGCCCCCTTGAACTTTTCAACCTTTCGCCACATTTCAGGCTTCAAACATAAAGATATAAAATTTTAATTTTTTGTCAAGAATCAACAACAAGTGGGACACAATCATGAAGTGGAACGAAATTTATTGGATATTTTAAACTTTTTTAACAAATAAAAACCTGAAAAGTGGGGCGTGCAATATTATTCGGCCCCCTTGCATTAATACTTTGTAGCGCCACCTTTTGCTGCAATTACAGCTGCAAGCCGCTTGGGGTATGTCTCTATCAGTTTTGCACATCGAGAGACTGAAATTCTTGCCCATTCTTCCTTGCAAAACAGCTCGAGCTCAGTGAGGTTGGATGAAGAGCGTTTGTGAACAGCAGTCTTCAGCTCTGCCCACAGATTCTCGATTGGATTCAGGTCTGGACTTTGACTTGGCCATTCTAACACCTGGATACATTTATTTGTGAACCATTCCATTGTAGATTTGGCTTTATGTTTTGGATCATTGTCCTGTTGGAAGATAAATCTCCGTCCCAGTCTCAGGTCTTTTGCAGACTCCAACAGGTTTTCTTCCAGAATGGTCCTGTATTTGGCTCCATTCATCTTCCCATCAATTTTAACCATCTTCCCTGTCCCTGCTGAAGAAAAGCAGGCCCAAACCATGAGGCTGCCACCACCATGTTTGACAGTGGGGATGGTGTGTTCAGGGTGATGAGCTCTGTTGCTTTTACGTCAAACATATCGTTTTGCATTGTGGCCAAAAAGTTCCATTTTGGTTTCATCTGACCAGAGCACCTTCTTCCACATGTTTGGTGTGTCTCCCAGGTGGCTTGTGGCAAACTTCAAACCAGACTTTTTATGGATATCTTTGAGAAATGGCTTTCTTCTTGCCACTCTTCCATAAAGGCCAGATTTGTGCAGTGTACGACTGATTGTTGTCCTATGGACAGACTCTCCCACCTCAGCTGTAGATCTCTGCAGTTCATCCAGAGTGATCATGGGCCTCTTGGCTGCATCTCTGATCAGTCTTCTCCTTGTTGGAGGTGAAAGTTTAGAGGGACGGCCAGGTCTTGGTAGATTTGCAGTGGTCTGATACTCCTTCCATTTCAATATGATTGCTTGCCTTCATGATGCTCTCTGCACTTTAAACAGAACCCTGAGACTATCACAGAGCACGTGCATTTATATGGAGACTTGATTACACACAGGTGGATTCTATTTATCATCATCAGTCATTTAGGACAACATTGGATCATTCAGAGATCCTCACTGAACTTCTGGAGTGAGTTTGCTGCACTAAAAGTAAAGGGGCCGAATAATATTGCACACCCCACTTTTCAGTTTTTTATTTGTTAAAAAAGTTTAAAATATCCAATAAATTTCATTCCACTTCACGATTGTGTCCCAATTGTTGTTGATTCTTGACAAAAAATTAAAATTTTATATCTTTATGTTTGAAGCCTGAAATGTGGCAAAAGGTTGAAAAGTTCAAGGGGGCCGAATACTTTCACAAGGCACTGTATAAATGAAACTCATTTATTTAACATCTGCTTTTGGATACACAACAATTTACCTATGGTCCCTAAATGCCTCACATGCTGACTACGGTAGGTGTTAGTTAGGCGGATGTGCACAGAGAAGCCTCCAGTCTCCTCTCACTTGTTGCATATTACAGTACAGTAACTCATACAGATGTGTGTGACCAGCAGTTACTTTAATAAGAGCAGCATAAGGCGTTATATTGTCTGATATACCCGAGTTGAGAGTTCTGTCAGCATAGCATTCATTTTAAATGTCAGATCTGGATGTCAGCAAGTTGAATGTCTTAAAAATCACTCCAATCCTTACATCAAAGTACATTATGTGTGTGACCAAACACTACTGTGAAAAAACTGAAAGAAGGCAGATTTACCAACAGATTTTAACTACATGAACTGTTTCTATCACATTTTAAACGTCAATATCACAGTAATCATGTTAATTTAATGGTAGGAAGTCCCTTAGCCTGATTAGTATGCAACCAAATAATTTTTGTATTTTAAACATATTGTAATGTTGTTATATTTTATTTCTCTTTTTCTATAGTCATCGTTAATGCGTCAGGAATGCCTGGAGCATGACCAGAGAATCGTAGCTCTCATCTCTATAGTTCGACACATTGAAGTCCGACTGAAACAGCAGCAGCAGCAGTCTGTTGGCCGCAGCCTCATTTCATTGGACGACATCATCAGACAGACTGAGGTGAAGTTTATATAGTTACCTCCTGACAGCACACATCAATATACCTTTTTTGATGCTTATTGTTATTTTTCTCCATTTTTTTAGTATTTATAGTGGTGCATTTATCCTTCAGTGCTAAAGAAATACATAACAAGTGATTTAAGGATTAGCGTCTTACCAAACAGTATCAAGAAGTCTTTTGTTTTATTTTTTACTAATCTTCCTCTCAGGCTCTGGACCTTGAACTGCGCGACTTGGAGCCCGAGATCAACAAGGAAGTGGAGGCTGCTGAGCGACTGCTGAAGCCTCAACCCAAAGATGTTCCTTCTCAGCTCCTATTGGCTCTGGAGAAGGATGGGCGGAGCTTGGCTCGAGGATACGAGGCTTCCAGGGAGCTTTCAGAGGGCATTCTGCAAAGCCTACGAGACCACAGAGACTCATACAAGGTAATACAAGCAGACAAAAACAAATGTAGGAGACACTTCAGATCAGATGTATTTTAATCCATAAAATTAAAAGTATTAGCAAGAGCAAAGATACGATGATCAATAGTGAGTTTCATCTTTTTGATTTTCCTTTTAGGACGCAGTAACAGCTGAGCAGAAGTCACTGGGACAGCAAGTCGAGAGTCTGCTGTCTTGGTTGAGGGAGACGGAGGCTCAGATGGACGGAGGAATGGAAAAAATGGAGAAAGCAGACAAAGATGAAAGTCATGATCAGCTCACACAGCAGCTCAGTCTCTGCAAGGCAAGTTGTCTGGAGTGAAGAAAAACTTTGGCTTAGTTTCACAAGAGTTCCACTTTCAGGGGCTACTGGAGCTACAACCAACAGCCCAACTTGATATGATTTGATCTACACAGGAACAATACTTCCCTCTAATGCCTCCGCCTTCTTTTCTTTTCCCTAAAGGAGCTCCAGTCCTCCCTGATGGCTCGCTCCAACGAGGTCAACAACGTGGTCCTGGACATCCAGGTGTTCATCTCGGAGCGAGCCCAGGACCTGGGACCGGAGCAGAGCAGGCAGCTCTTGGGGCAGCTCCAGCAGCTGCAGAGGTCCTTCCACAGAGCGTCGGGCCGAGCCCAGGCCTGGTCCGATGCTCTGTCTGCCCAGAGAGAGAGGGAGGAGGAGAGGCAGCACAGAGAGAAGCTGAAAGAAGAGGAGGAGGACAGAGAGAGGCAGAGTGCCAGGGAGAGAGAGGTTTGGAAAAACGTGATTGAGATGGTTTTAAGTATACTCACATAGCTTTCATATTTAACAGTTTATTTAAAGCTTTGTCTGTCATGCTGTTAACTGCTTTCTTACATGATATCTCAGCACTCATGTTTCATAATAATGTCAAACTGGAGAAGCCTGGTGTGAACTAGCTAACCTCCACCACAGTCTGAACTTTTAGCACCATTAGACATCATCTCAGACTCGTTCTCTTGGTTTCATACTTTATCGACCCACTACTGCTGTTGTTGCTTTGCCACCTGACATGGACAGTATCAGCACCTTCACTCTGACCCCTCAGGCTTTTTATGCCCCTCTGCATGTCTCTGTAACATGTGTTTTATTAACCAGTTTGCCTTGCTGTTCCAGATTGCCACTGAAGAAAATCGCTTGTGTCACGGCGGTAAAGAAAACAGATCTGATTGCTGGCTACAGAGCTTCGCTGTTTTTCCTCTTGTCTCCCCTAAATGCAAAGGAGAAAGAGGAAAAACAGCAATAAACAGATATTTGTTTGATTTCTCTTTGTGTCGTTTGTTGTCGTTCGACCAGCGTTTTGATGTAAATCTTCTATATATCTGTGTGTGTGTGTCTGCTTGTGTGTGTGTGAACTCTGGACACAATCTGCTCAAAGCTTGGCAAAGTGTTGCATTACACAAGAATTATGTTTAGGAACAAATGTGCTTTTATGTGAGGAAAACTGGTGAACACAAGTCAGAAATGTTTTGTTCTGAACTGTTTATGATTGACTCTTCCATGTTATTTCACATCAGCATCAGTTTTTCTCACATTTTCTTCTTTTGTGGGTTTTTGCTCCTTTGCCTTCCTTCTCTCCTTCATTTCTCTCAGGTGGTTCAGCAGCAGAAAGCCGAGTGCTCTCAGAAGCTAGAAGGCCTCAGCATGTGGTTGGCTGGAGCTGCCAGTCTGCTGGCCAGTCAGAGAGCGGGAGCAGAGTCAGGTGATGTGGACATCCTGCAGGAGAAGCAGAAAAAACTAAAGGTATGAAACAGCATCAAACACACACACAGTACGAAAAACTCACGGCAGACTGTTCACTCACACTTTTCAATTGATATTTTATTAGAATTTTTTGTCCAATTTGTTCACCCAAACAAACCCTTTTTCATTTTTCAAGTGAGTTTAACATAAAGTTTTGAAAAGTGGCAAGAAATAAAAACATTTTAAAAACACAATGCTAATTAGTCTTAATTCCAGTAACTACTTCAGAACAAAGAAACTTGGCTGTTTAGTGTCTTAAAATAAACAGAGTTGAAGCCAGAAACCAAAGCAAGGGTGCATTCAAATATCCATGCTACCATACTATACACTGTGCCACAAAAAGATTCTGTGGTTTCCAGTAAACAGTATTCCAAATGTAATATGCCAGAAATACCCAGGTGTCCCGCTACATTTAGTTGGTTTTTGCAGCATGTAAGCCAGCTGGCTTTCGTGGCCGTTCTGACCCACAATCCTTTGCATAGTTATATCGGTGTCTCGTACAAGTAAAAAACTCGCTTGTTTATCACAACAGACAAAATTTAAAGCGCAATATTATTATGAAGTGGTATGTTCCAGTTGTATGAATACTGCATTGAGCAGTACATACTGAAGGCAGCTGTAGTACATACTTAGATATACTTACAGTAAAAAGACAAAATATGCAGTGTGCAAAACAGCCCAGTTTTTTTTTACCGACCACAGAAAAGAACGTCGACCAGAGAAAAATGGAGAAATAGTTTTTAATTTGGAAAATTGTAGTAATTCTTTCCTGTCAGCTGGTATTCAAAACAGAAAGAGCTGATCAGTTGTGTCAAATAAATGTTCACTATGTCAGAACTTATTTCTAAAAAGGTGCTTCCATCTCCCATGAAGCACACGAACTCACTGAAAGTGAGAGGAAAAAAGTTGCAATAATTTTGGCCTCTCCCTTACCTTTTTCTTATGCAGTGCTTTAAAATGCGCATCAAATATGTAAACACTACTCCTTTCTTCAACAGTCAAGACTTTGCAGTATTTTGATTAATTATTTACTGGCTGAAAATGTCCTTTTCATGTCTCTAGGAAGTACAGAAGGACCTCCAGACTAAAGGTGAGGGCGTAGCTGAGGCCATCCGGTCCGTGGAAGAGTTTCTAGCCGAGAGAGGAGAAAGTTTGAGCCCAGCAGAGAGGGAGAACCTGCAGGGGGCGCTGGCAAAAATGAAGGAGCAGTACAGTGCACTGACGGATTCAGCAAACACGTCGCTGTCAGAGCTCGACACAGCCATCAGCACCACTGTACAGCAGAACACGCAACGGGTAAGAGGAGGATGGCGGTCATGCATATGAGAGATAAGATAAGTGTTTATTAATACAAGAGCAGGGAGGTTTGCAGTGTCACAGCAGCAGAGGAGATAATGTAAAAGTGTACATACATAAGTACTGTTGATATTGTGCAGATTCTTCCATATGTGGAAGTTCAGGTATTGCATAGGCTCCTCTGGATGTGGGAATGGATGTAGTTTACATTGTGCTTGAGAGGTTTGACTAAAAAATGCGTCTGACTTGAAGACGTCCATTTTTATCAACACCATGTTGTCTGTTCCTGCAATTATTTGTTTTTCCACATAACAGACAATTAGAGGTCTGCTTTTTGCAGAAAGTAGAGGCTAAAATCCAGATAGAACACAACTACACCGATTTTTTTTTATTGTGGACTTGCAGCTCGTGTTTCATCTACCCATGTCTCTTTGTTCTATCCTCCAACCTTCCTCGTGTCTTCGTGTGTCCAGGCGAAGGCGGTAGAAGAACTGCAGGAGACCCAGAGCCAGATCGGTTCTCTGCTGAATGAACTTTCCTCCCTGAACCAACCAGCTAAGAGAGGAGCTGAATCTGCAGCAGGACAGGACGTTCCTGATGCTTCGTTTTCACCGCCAGAGGGCGCTGTGGTGTCACATACTGGGATGCTGCAGGTTCGTTGTCTAAGTTTATGACATTTTGACTTAAATGTCGTACAACATGACCACGTTCCAACCTGTAACCTCCGTCTTGTGTCTCCAGGCGGAGCTCCAGCAGCTTCAGGCTCAGCAGGCCCAGTTGCTGCAGATCTCCCAGTCGACTCGCTCCCTGTTGGACCAGCCGGACTCAGCGGTTCCTCCAGAAGAGAAGCAGCGACTGCGAGCTGCCCTGGACCAGCTGCAGGCTCAGCACCAGGACAGACTGCAGAGCTGCCAGGTACTAACTGTAGAAATACAAAGGCATGTTACAGCTACAGACTATGTGAGGGGCTCGGTCCAGGAATGTCAGCATTATTCATAATGGCCAAAGTGCTTTCCCATAGAAAATTTATAGAGCAGAGAATTTACCTGACAAGTTCAGATATTCCAGTTTTAACCCTGCAATGTTTCATATAATGCAAATTTATCAGGATAATTAGATTATTAGGGCTAAGACACTGTAAGTTTATTTCTAAGTTTGCCTGATTATTTTGAATATTAAGGTTGAAATCCTAAATTGTTATTTATTATTCAAGTTTAAATAGTTAAGAACCTACAGTATTATATATAATCAGCTGTAACAGACTAATTTAAATACCAAGGTTACCACCCAACAATATGAAATATATTAATTTGACAAATGTAAACATTATGGGTAAAATTGTGAAATATTATGTATTATGCAAATTTACCTGGCTTATGGAAATATTAAGTATTAAGACCCCATAATATGTTATCCACATTTACTTGCCTAATTTAAATTTTTGGGTAAACCCCAACAATATTCTACATAATACAAATGTACCTTCATTTACATTAAGGTTAAGACTCAACAATAATATGTAACGTTACTTGACTATTTTAAATGTTATGGTTGAAATTGTACAGAATTATTTATTATACAAATATACCTGACTATTTTAAATATAAAGGATACAAACGTACCAGACTTCTATAAATATTAGAATCTGATATATTCTACTAACTTAACTTAATAATTTTTACATTAAAGTGTATAAAATGATACAGAAAACTCCCCAAAATCTAAAGATTCGGCTTAATAATTCTGTTGTTCTTACATATATCTCACTATGTATCGTCAAATTAAAGTTGGCTAAAAACAAGGTGAAAGCAGCTTTTACGTGTCAGTGGTGCTGATAAATGTTTCTGCTGCATTTAATCGTCTCTCTGGTTTTCTTGCTGTGACAGTAACTGACTGCTGTGTTTCTTGCAGGACCGTCTGAGGAAATCTGAGGCTCTGAAGGACGAACTGACTAAATTCCTGCAGGAACACGGAAGTCTGATCACCTGGCTGGAACAAAACGAACAGGAGCTGCGTTCTCTGGGGGAAGGAGAAACCGACGCACAGGGACTGAAGGGCCGACTGGAGGAGCACAGAAAGGTGCAGAGAATGCACGTTTATCACAGAACATCTCAAACATTTAGCTTGGTTCAAACTTCTGCGTTAAATCTTCACTGCAGTTTGACAAGTAACTCCTGAGAAACGTACGAATAAACTGCAGTAATGCAGACTGAAAACTGATGGTAGTAATATGCAGAGTAGATAAAGACTGTGAAACTAAATGTAATATGTAGGTGTCTGTAGCTGTCTGGCTTGCTCACAATAAAATGCAACAACTTATATTTATAGCTCCACCAATCTGTGTATAGACTCAACCAGTTCTTCTCTCTCAACTGCAGCTTATCAGCTCAGTCTCCATAGTTTGAAATACATTAAAAAAAACTCACTGCAGTGGGACAAAAACACTACTTCTACCTGGTGTAGTATAAACACACACTAGTGCACAAGCATAACACAAGTCTGTTGCGTCAGACTCGGGAGTGTAAATCATCTTTACTGTGTGTGTTTGGGATCATTTCCTTGCCTGGGGACCAGACAGCCTTTCTATTGTGTATTACAAATACACATAAAGTCAGTCTGGAACTGCTCCATTGAACCAAATCTAGCCCAGAGGCGGGACTACCGATCACAGCTTGAATTGGAGAGAGCCAATCAGCGTAACACATGTGTGACGCAATCACTAAGCGACCTAACAATTGCCTTTCCATCATGATGTTTTGTAGTTTTAACAGCTTCCTTTACCGTACAGGGGTCCTGAGGAAAATCTAAGCTCTCCCTTTCAAACAGTGGAGGGCAGCATTACGCATTCTATCGTAAAACCTGCCGGAATTAAAAGAAGAAGAAGAAGTAGTCCAAACAGTTATGGCGACCAGTCGAGGACAAAGGACAAATTCAGCCCGTGCAAAACAGAGGAAAGCGCACGAGAGAAACCTCGCTCTGTTGCGGTCGCCATTTTTTTTGTATGCGGGAGGTGCACAGGTGTTAGATGGGTAATCTCGGCCCTGAAGATGACACATCGTTAACTCCCGCCTCTGGTGCTCTGATTGGTTTGGTCTGATCTGCTCGGAGCTTGAAAACCTGTCAAAATGTGTCAATGGAGGAGGGCTAGACTGTATTCCCGTATATCCCTTATAACGGGAATACAGTCTAGCTAAGCTAGGCTAATCATTTCCACCAGAAGAAGCTGCTCTGTCATGTCAGACAATGTTAAACTGTGATACTGATAAAATACTGAATAAAGAAAGAGCTGCAGATAAAGACGTTAATGTCGCCACGAGGCAGAGAAATTATTAGCAGCTGCACACCATTAAAATCTTGCCTCCCTCTCCAAAAGTACGCTGCTGGAACAGTGTGAATTCTGCTTCTCATTATTGAGCGTGAAATTGTCCAGACAACATAACTCTTATTAATTTGAAGGTTGCAGGTCTGGAGCCGCTGGCCCTGCGCCTCCACGCTTCGATTATACCGGCCGAGTCTGCTTTGAAGCGAAGTAAATGGGCTGAGAAATATCACTCGCTGCATCTGGAAACAAATTAAAAGCACATACTGCCCAACCGTGTTTTTTTCCACTGGTAATTATCCGTGGGAGAAGAGTTTCCATCCATCCATGTGCCTCGACATGGCCTCACAATCACATTCTCTCATCTGAGAAACCCCAGTTTAAGATTATTTTCTTGTTAAGAGTCCCCTGACATCACATTTGCAGTGTTTAATGTGCTTTCTTTACTCATGTTTTCCCACCCAAGCCCTAGAATTTGAACTAGCGACCTGCTGATCTCTGTCATGCTTCCCATCTACATTCAGACACACGTACAGTATCTGTGAGACTGAACTGACCTGTGACTGTTTCTGTGTTTCCAGCTTGCTGAGGATGTAATTTGCCACAAGGCCGACCTGCGATTCGTCTCCATCTCCGGTCAGAAGGTTCTGGATTCAGCTCAAGGAGCTCTGGAGCAGGTCGGTGGTTCAGATCCGGCTCTGGACGACACCAAACAGCTGGTATCTGACAAGCTGCAGGATGCGAACCACAGATACACCACACTACACACCAAGGTGAGGACAGTAAAACATTCTACTCATCACTTTTTCCACTTCTTGTCCTTCAATCTACATATTTATTTGAAATAATCTGTGTTCTGTGCGCAGTCGACAGAGCTGGGCGGCCGTCTGTCAGGCCTGTTGGAACGATACCAGCAATACCAGGACGAGGTCGTCTCCCTCCACTCGTGGCTCAGCACTCAGGAACAGAACCAAAGCATCGCCAAGCCCAGCGGGGAGACGGACCCTCAGAACCTGGAGAACACGCTACGACAAGTACAGGTGAAGCTCACGGTGGCAGACCGACGGGAATACAGACAAAGTGAAAGTAAAACCGCAAATAGGAGCTTCAGAGGCTTGAAAAATCAGTGATGTAGCCTAATTGTTGACCAAAAACATTAAATTCATTAATTTGAGTCGTATCTGAAAAAAAGGGCGTGAAGCCAAAATGGATTATCGGAAACATTCACAGGTTTTCGAATCATTTGTCAGCGATAAAGATGATTGAAATGTGATTATGAGTGTGTTGTCTGTCCGTAGCTGCTTCAGGACGAACTGGCCGAGCGCTCGGTGCAGCTGGAGAAGGTGAAGAGAGCAGGAAGAGATCTGGTCAGCACAGACGAATCTCCTTCTCTGAAAGCTGTAGACATCCTCTGTGCTGCAGGTAGCTTCATCTGGTCGTTAGTATTAATCACTGAGCCGACACAGAAGCTCTTACTTGTTGCATTTTGTCTCAGTTTATGACAACAATCACTCACTCCTTGCTCCTCGTTGTGTTCAGACGGTTTGGAGAAAAGGTTCGGCTCGCTGTCGACGTCCGTCTCAGAACGGGCCGAGCAGCTGCAGACAGCTGTGGCCCAGTCGGTCAGCGTCCAGGAGGGTCTGAAGGGGCTGCTCAGCTGGTTGGACAAACTGGTTCTGAACCCCGGACCGGTAGAGCCGACTGCACAGGCTGTACAAGACGTCCTGACTCAGAACCAGGTAAGATCAGAACCAGAGTAAATATGCAGGTTTTTATAAATAATCAAGTCCAAGCTCAAGTGTGGAAAAGGAATTATAAAGTGAAAATGGCAGCCAACTTAAATGGCTTCTGCTTATTTAAAATGAACACGTTCACTCTTGGAAATGGAATTTTAGCTACTCTATTCTCCAAACAAGTCTTCTTATTGAAAGAGTCACTGTATGTCTTTAATTGTCACATCTATGACTCATCATATTTCACATCTCATCTTTTTAATCCAACGTCTGCTCTCCCTCCTCCAGAAACTTCGACAGGAGCTGCTGTCCAGGCAGGGCAGCGTAGAAGCAACACGGGACTCCATTTCCAAACTCCTTCAGAGCTCCGACGCCTCCACAGCTTCAGGCCTGCAGGGGAGTTTGGATGAACTGACTCAGCGCTACACTGCAGCTCAGGCCAGCCAGGCTGAGAGGGAAGCCGAGCTCAAAGGGCTGCTGCCCAGGCTGGAGAACTACGAGAGGCTGGGAACCGACCTCCAGGTGTTTACCCAGAGCAGACTGAAGGCCCTGAGCCCTGTGGGACAACCGGACCGCAGCGTGGACGACTACAGACAGACCGTGGAGGTTAGAAATGTGGTCGTGTTGTCTCTGGTAGATCATCTGCAGCATTTAAAGATGTCAGTGGTTTCAGAGCTGTCAGTCAATCCAGCTTTGTCGTCTGTGTGTCTTTCTCTCAGGAGGTCAGGTCTGAGCTGGATCAGGAATCCGGTCAGCTGAAGTCCTTCTGCAACATCGGCACTGAGCTCAGCCAATCACAAGCCTTCAACAACACTCAAAGCTTATTGGACAAAGTCAAAGGGGTGACTGATGAGTTCACCCAGCTGGAGGAGAATGTCAACGAAAGGTACAAATGTCGTCAAATAAGTGAAAATCAGCCATGACTGTGAACTATCAGTGTTAAATTTGCATTATTTAATGAACTTATTTCATTAAATAGTACATATCTGTGAATGTGTGCATCTCCAGTTTAATAAACCGGAAATGAACACACCCACCCAAGTAATCCTCCCCACCCTACCAAGAAATACAAAAAGAGTTTACAAAAAGAAGAGAAAGAACAACAGTACAGACATTTAAACTGAGCTACAGGAACATCTTAGACTAACATACACAGAGTACACTCCATGTGTCAAATCTATTTTCTCTACCTAGGCTTTAAAGGGGCAAATTTGCAGATTTAAGACTAATTCTTTTGAAAGAAATACGTTATTATGAAGGTTAATGTAGAAATGGGAGTAGTTTGCATGATTTTCTTATAAACAGTCATGTTAAAGAGCCCATTTTTGGGGGTTTCTGTCCTCTTTGTTGTGTTATATAGCTGATTTTTGTACTTTTAAAAGGTCTACAAAAATACACTAAAATACACTAAAGGGAGGTATTCCTCCCCACAGAAAGCCTTGCCCCTTACCTGCCTGAAATGCCTTATTTAGACTCCAGGCTTTTCTACTGATACTCGTCTCGGTCACCATGTATTATTTGCACAACACCAATGAAGCGATTAGTTTGGATGTTAGTTTCGTGTAACAATATACACTTTGAAAAAAACTGTGTTTATTTTGTTTTTTTTCATTAAAGCACACAAACATATACATGTAGTCCCCAGAATACAGAATTTGGGCTCTTTAATTCTTATCATTTGCACAGTTCATTATAAAATACACTAGAGGGCACCAGATACAGTCTGTAAGCAGTCTGTTTCCTTTTCAGTTAGGTAATATTTAGTCGCACTTGTTCAAATCTAACAGGGGTCAACTATCTTCTGACTGGAATCAAATCAGAAATCTTTGAGACTGAAAACGATTTCCAGAGGATGAGTTGTGATTATTGGCAGATATGCGTTTAAACTTCATTGTGATCGTCTGTGTGGAACATACTACACCTCAGGCATTTCCAAAATTTGTTTTCTAAATCCGTAACCTTCATGAAGCACCGGTTGCTATGCCGACACCATTTGACGTGGTATCAGTGAGCAGCCACACTTGAAGCCTGTCAGCGGGTGGCTGAGAATTTATAAATACCATCAGTCTGGTGCAGATTTATTGGATTACATTTCAGTTTGGTGAGCCGCTCGTGGAAAATCAGCCATCAAATTCTGACCAGTGTTGTATTTTATTAATGCCTGTACAGATAATAAGAAAAGAAGAATGTAGTTTATGAAACATGTCTGTGAGTAGGCTGCTGTTTGGTGGAGCAGACCGTGCATGATAAAGAGGATTATTTACTCTGTTGCATGATTTTACTGTACAGAATACACATGGGAGCTGTTGAGTAAGCCCTGGTACTAATATAAGCAGAGTTCATATGGCTCATTGTCCGTCCTATAAACTGCCCTCTCAGATAACTCCCAGCCCCGAATCCCACGGGAGAGAAAATAGCAGCGTGATAATGATACTGCCCCATGCCAGACGACTTCTCCGGGCTGTTTTGTCTGCAGGCAGTCAGCACTTTTCCAGCCAGAGCTCGAGACAGATCACGTACAAAGAGAGGGAGGTCAAGGCTGTGTTGATGCTGCCTGCAGGCCAGCGTGGACCTTGAATGCTTCATGTCAACAGTGCTTTGTGTATTCTTTTTTTAGAGAACATAATCCAAAACCATTCAGAAAAGTTTATACGATTGTTGTGTTTTGAAGTGACAGTGTAAATATGTGGTTTTAAGCAGAATATTCTCTTCTTTCTCTTTTCTCCTCCTTCACACAACACCTCTTCATCCTCCCTGCTGCGGCTCCCTCCCTTCCCTTCATGCTCTTCACATGGTCCTCTTCCTCCCCCTCACACAGGTTTGCTGCCATTCAGGCCTGTGAGCAGCAGCTGCTTCAGTTCCGCGGCCTCTCCGGCTCCCTCGTCAGGTGGCTTCAGACTGCACAGGACCAGCTGCCCGCCAAGGAGGCCAACCTCAACACCGAGGGCCTGCAGAGGAGAGTCCAGCAGCTCAAGGTGTTTGTCTAGTCATTAATTAACAACTTACATCACCTATAAAAAGGAACCACCCCCTCTGGATGTTTCCCTTCGTATTGCTTTCCAACACTTAATCATTTTCAATTTATTAGGCTTTTTTTTGACAGGAATTTACCAGAAAGACTCTTTTATGTCAAAGTGGAAACAGATTTCTACTACCGTAATCTTTACGAATAAAATACACATAAAATAAGTGAATGCGTAAGTGTTCACCCCTTAACGTGACTCACCTAATTGAACACATGTGCAGCCAGTTGGTTCTAGAAGTCACACAGTTAGTAAATGGAGAACATCTAAGTGCATAATATAAAGACTCCTGTATCTGGAAGGTCCAATCACTGGTGAATCACTAGTCCTGGATAGAACTACACCATGAAACAAAAGAACGCTCTAAGCAGCTCTGTAAAAAGGTTCCTGGAAAGCATCAGTCAGAGGATGATACAAGAACATTTCCAAGTAACTGAATGTCCTTAGAGTCCAGCTAAATCAATCACTAAGAAATGGAAGGAATTTGTTGGTCTGGTGACATCAGACTAGATGGTATGTTTAACAGAAACCAAACACTGCACATCATCACTAATGCACCTTCTACACTGTGAAGCATGGTGGTGGCAACATCATGATTTGAAGCATGGTGGTGGCAGCATCATGATGTGAAGCATGGTGGTGGCAGCATCATGATGTGAAGCATGGTGGTGGCAGCATCATGACGTGAAGCATGGTGGTGGCAGCATCATGATGTGAAGCATGGTGGTGGCAGCATCATGACGTGAAGCATGGTGGTGGCAGCATCATGACGTGAAGCATGGTGGTGGCAGCATCATGACGTGAAGCATGGTGGTGGCAGCATCATGACGTGAAGCATGGTGGTGGTAGCATCATGATGTGAAGCTGTGAAGCATGGTAGTGGCAGAATCATGATGTGAAGCATGGTGGTGGCAGAATCATGACGTGAAGCATGGTGGAGGCAGCATCATGATGTGAAGCTGTGAAGCATGGTGGTGGCAGCATCATGATGTGAAGCATGGTGGTGGCAGCATCATGATGTTTTGATGCTTCTGGGCAGCAGACCCTGTGAGGTTTGTAGGGGTTAAATTATTGCAGCAAAATATAGAGAAATCCTGGAGGGCAACGTGATTAACTTATGATCCCCAGGCTAACTGACAGAATTTGAACAGTTTTGTAAAGAAGAATTGGGGTAAAATTTCAGCGTCCAGATATTCAGAATGATTGAGACCAACACAATCTCAATGTTGTTGCTGTGTCCAGAAGCACATCTAATAAAAATTAACCTCAAGAAGTTAAATACTTATCCAGAACCTAATTTTGCATTTTAGATTTTTAAATAATTGACCTTACTTTGTCAAAATCAGTTTTCACTATGACCTGAAAGAGTCTTTCTTTGTAAATTCTTGTCCAAGAAGCCAAATTAAATCGACCGTGATTCAATGTTGGAAAGCCATTCGAGGGGAAAACTTCCTCTGGAGGGGAAACCTTTCTCAGGCACTGAAAAAAACAAATGAAACCAGCGAATGCACGATGAGTTTTATCAACGTTTAATGATTCACTAAAATGCTTTGTGGCTTCAGGACTTGCTGAACGACTGGGAGTCGCAGGGATCCAGAGTTCAAGAGTTGAACAAGTCTGGCTCCGAGCTAGAGTCCCTCATCATCGACATCACCGCGCCCCAGACCAAAACCGGTAAGAACAAGGAGTGATGGAAGGATTGCCAAACAAAATCATTCTCTCACGCAGTTTAAATGGGTTATTACCTATATGACAGAGTTTAGGTGAGGTTTACAGATGATGGAGGTGGGATGAAAAAACTGTCAAAGCCATTTAAAAAATTATTTCACCTGAAAGAAACTCAAGAATGAAAAACGAACCATGAATAAAGAGAAGCAGAAAGATGGCAACAACATGGTGAATTTACATCTATAATCGGTTCTGTCATGGTGATTTACTGTGATAGGGCTAAGCTTTGATGGCAGATTTAAATAATCAAGAAATATGGAGGAGATACAAACATCTTAAGCAGTTTGCATGCAGACTTTGAAATTGTACGAGGGTAAAAAAAGAAAAAACGCTAGAGAAACTACGATATAATGCAGTTAAATACAACAAAACTGTGGGTAAGACAATATATATATATATATATATATATATGTGTCAGGGTAGAGACTGCGATTTGGTAGAATTGGAGTTTCTACCAGTAGAGATTGCGATTGGAGTCTCTACCAGTAGAATTGGAGTTTCTACCAGTAGAGATTTGTCAGGGCTAAGGTTAGACTTTTAAGGTTAGGGGCAGGGGTCAGATTTAAAGTTCCATCTCTACTGGTAGGATTGGCGTTTCTACTGGTAGAGACTCCAATCGCAATCTCTACTCATAGAGACTCCAATTCTACCAAATCGCAGTCTCTACCATGACATATATGAAGTAGAATTTTGATGAAGCTGACAAATTTCACAAACAAATGTCAGAATTGCTTTCCTCTATACCCTATTAATTCCTGTTTTATGTAAAGATTATGAATATCTTCCACTTTTTCCTTACTGATGTCCATTTCTGCGGCTTTTTCCAACATCCTCAGTTGCTCCGTGTGTCGTTCACTGAAATGTTTGTGTGTCTGCAGATCTTTCTGCTACTGTTGAGGACTATGTCAGAACTTTTTTCGGTTCATCACTCGCCCTGTTTCGTTTGTGCCACAGTGCCTGTATGTTGTACTCAGTCGGCTGTGTGTCTCTCTCCCAGGTGCTCCTCAGATCAATGGCTCAGCAGGTCCCAGCAGTGTCAACGGCATTCACACCTGTAAAGGTGAGCTCTCCCTCCAGCTCTCCTCTTTCTTTCTCTGTCCTCCTCTGATGCTTCTTTATCAACCCTGTGGGGTCTGTTCACTTGCCATTTATTATAAAGTGTGGCATTACTGCAGCATTCATCCTGAAAAATCCCAAATATTAATTCCAGCGCTTAGTTTTTATCCATTTTGAAGAGATCCAAGACTCTACACAGTTAGTGTCTGTGATTAACGTCCACCACCTGCATCAGTGTGTCTTAAAGAGATTACAGCAATGTTCTCTGATTTACTGTTATCTGTACCATCATGTCCCTGTCAGCTTTCTGTCCATGCAAAACATCTGTCAGATTGTTACGTTTGTTAATCTGGAAAAATACAGTTACTCTCTTTATCTATGTTGCTTTAATTTGCTCCAGTCAGAACTGCTGTTTTCTGTACAGTTTTTATTGGCTTGCTCTCCTCGTTGGTCCTAGCTCTACTGTTTCTGCTTTACAAAGTGCAATCAAAAAGTTTGGAGACTGCCTATAATACAGAAAAATCCATACCTGATTTACATCTAGAGGCCTGTTGAAGTAGTCTCCTTGTACAGCGATGCAGCACTTCTGGGACACTCCCGAAGTCAAGCGCCATCATCGATTCTCTTCAACTGTGTCAAAACAGTAACCCTTCAATTTGAATTTTGTTTTGAGTCACAGGGAGCCAAATGGAGAGAGACAATGGTGTTGCTGTTGCCAAAAAAACAGTGTGTAATGAGTTAAGGTCTTTTACTCCAACTATTCTCACTCGGACACCTCAGGATGTTACTGTAGAACTCTGACAGTCCAAATCCAGAATATTAATTACAACCAACATCCTGCTGGTGCTCCTAACCTGATGTAACTGCAGTTCGTCCACTGTAAAAACTGCTGTTTCTTCTGTTGGTGCTAGCTGGAGAGCCTTCTCTGGTCATCAGTGATGATTCTTCACATGAATGTTGGATCATGCAGCTGCTGACTGACACAGAATGAGATGTTTGCTCTCTCCTCATGGTTAAGGTCTAGGAGGTCTAGAAACTGCCAATGTGTAACTATCAGTGGTCACATAAACCCATGTAGCACAGGTCCTGATGTTAGCGTGGTATCATACAGTGACCTGACTCAAGACGGTCATTGCGCCCACATGTTCATGAACATGATGTTGTTCAAACATGGACACCACAAACAGTCCCAGAACTTTTTGATTGCACTGCGTACCAATATTGTTTGTCTTGCAGCATAAATATGCTAACATGCTAAGAAATTTTCTGCCTTTTTTTCCCCCTCAGACCTGACAGAGCTCCAGGTCGCAGTGTCTGACGTGAACGCTCGATACGACTCTCTGGGTGGGGAGTTAAAGGAGCGTCTCAATCGGCAGCAGGCCTCACTGGAGCTCCGCCAGAAGGCCAGGCAGGGCACTGAGGAGCTCAGGACCTGGTTGACCGACAGAGAACAAAGCCTGAAACAGGGACAGACCGCCTCCCCCTCCAAACCCGAGGCGGTGCGCGCTCAGGCCCAGGAGAACAAGGTAACGGACCCGGTCTTTTGATCCTGTATGGTCCGTGACTGTTTTCTCAGCTAAATACACAGTAAAAATCATCTGTTATGTGTTATAACTGCTCGTAGAACTGAAAATATACATTTTTCTGAGGTCATGTTATGGAATTGCTGCAGTATTTTGAAGTTGCTGCTTTTCTAAATATGTCACGTCATTCACTCCTTTCCTTTCGTTTTCTTCAGGCCTTGCTGTCAGAGCTGACTGAACACTCCGGGAAGGTGGAGGAGCTGAAGAGCTCACTGAGGAAACTGATTGCTGACAACCCTGATTCTCCGGAGGCGGACACCTGGAGACAACAGCTGCAAGAGATAGGTATGAGCTGCAGGAGACAAAGAGGGAATGAAAGAAAAATGTTAAAGAAGACAGAGCCTTTTCCAGACCTGGAGATAACTGATGAATGGCAGGATCACTACAGTATATTCTAGTACTTACACGACTGAAGAAAGGTATGGAGAGAGCCACTATGACAGAAGTATATTGTGTCACAGCCTGAGGTAACATTAGACGCATGTTAGTGATACAGACAAGAATCATTGCCTGAGGGAGTCCATTTAGAGAAATGTGATTCCTGACAACAGCCTTCTTATGTCTGTTTTGGTAAATTTGAGATATGAGGTGAACAACAGAAGAATAAGGATGCGTGGTGCTACAGAGAGCAGACTGTGCTGGAAAACGTCAGGCGCAAAAATGTCTTAAAATGGCTTAAAACAGTAGGATCTTTCGTCACTCTGCTGGAAATGGCTGAAAAGAAAGCAACACGGAGCCTTAGTATTTGTAGTAATTTCTCTGAGCGATGGCAGATCAATAGTATCCAGGGAGCGAGTGGGAAGTGTTCCTGTCAGAGCTATTTGTTCGCTTGCACACTTGATATTTTTACCAGGGCCTCCTATGAGCTACCCAAGACAGAAATATTTAAGATGAAATCCAAGAAGGGGGCCTTTGTATTTCATATTTCATAATGTGTTTTCAAAGCCCTGTGTGACTGAGTTTATGCACACACACTAACACACGAACAGCTGGAAGCCAAGAATATGAAGAAGAGAGGAAAGAAACAGATGAACTAGGAGAAGTAGTGGAAGAAAAACAATTCATTTTGTTTTGTCAATGTTCTTTGAGAAAATTAGTTTAATCTGTGTTACTGATGCAATAAGAATTTAATGCCATGCAACGTAACAAGAAAAATAACGTTCACTGAAAAGGAAACCAGATAAAAAGCCAGAACAAAAGCATAAAAAATGGATATACTGTAGGGCTGATGGATGGATGGATGGATGGATGGATGGATGATTAGATTGTGGGTTGGATAGTTGGTTGGTTTGATGGATGATTGGTTGGTTGGTTAGTTCGATGATTGGAGGGTTGATTGTTTGGTTAGATGGTATTGTATGGATGGATGGATGGGTTGGTTGGATGGTTTGATGATTAGATGGTTGGATGGTTGGTTGGTTGGTTGGATGGTTGGTTGGTTGGTTGGATAGATAGCTGGTTGGTTGGTTGGATAGATAGCTGGTTGGTTGGTTGGATGGTTGTTTGGTTGGATAGCTGGTTGGTTGGTTGGTTGGATAGATAGCTGGGTGGTTGGTTGGTTGGATGGTTGGTTGGTTGGATAGCTGGTTGGTTGGTTGGTTGGTTGATTGGATAACTGATTGGTTGGTTGGATAGCTGGGTGGCTGGTTGGTTGGTTGGATAGCTGGTTGGTTGGTTGGATAGCTGGTTGGTTGGTTGGTTGGATAGCTGGTTGGTTGGTTGGATGGATGGACGTTTGGGTTGTTGAATAGCTGGATAACTGGTTGGATGGTTGGATAGCTGGTCGGATGGTTGTTTAATATTGACTCAAAGTCGACTCCAAACAAACTGACACCATGTCAAAGAAACTGGCCTGCTCAAAGTTTATCATTTCAGTATAAAATGAGCAGCTTAGATTATTAAGTTTGCTGCAAACATGAAAATATGTTTTGTTTTGTATAATTTAAGCTAATAAGGCTGCAGGTAGTATGCACGGGAGAAAATTTAGAGATAAGGTGCAGATTTGACCCTCAATCTATTGTCAGCATGATTTCAGTCAACCAGGATTTTCTTCAGGTGACTGCAGCCTGAATATTCTGAAAACCAATCTGTTTCTTTTTGTCAGCTTTTCACTCAGAACTATACATACACATTTATCAGCAATTTGTCATTTTCTTTGTTCAGTTTTTTTCACTTTTGCCTCCATTATTTCCTCAGACTCCCGCTGGCAAACAGCCAATCAGACGGCGGCTCAGAGACAGACTGAACTTGAGACGTGTGCTGATAGGCTGGGAAGCTTTGCCTCAGCAGCCAGTCAGCTGGGCCCGTGGCTGAGGGAGAAGGAGCTGATGATGAGCGTGTTGGGACCTCTGAGCATCGACCCGAACATGCTCAACACACAGAAACAACAAGTACAGGTGTGTAGCACAGACTGTAGACAGTCACAGAGATACTGACAGCAATGTGGATGTATTTACATTTTCTTCAAACAATTCTTTGTTTTAAACCCACACATACAGAGATTGATTTTTTTAGATTGATCGCTTCTCTGAATTAACATTTACATCTCCTGACGTCTTTCTTTTAGTTCATGCTGCGTGAGTTTGAAACCAGGCGTCCCCAGTTCGACCAGCTCACCCAGTCTGCTGAGGGCATCCTCTCCCAGACCGGAGACTCTGCTCAGGACCCCAAGGACCTGGAGGAGGTACGGACTGAACTGGGCTCCATCTCCCAGCAGTGGGAGGATCTGACCAAGAAACTGACTCTGAGGTCAAACCACATCGATCAGGCCCAAGGAACCAGCGAGCGCTACCAGGTAAGATCAGTCTAAATAGAATAATATTCTATCTCTCTGCTGCTGTGACAGTAAAACGCTCTAATCTCCCCCTCTCCTGCTCAGGCTTTGCTCAGAGAACTGTCCTCCAGTGTTTCTGCTCTGGGCGAGAGGTTAGATGCTCAGGCCTCTCTGAGCGCTCAGCCAGAGGCTCTGAAACGTCGCCTGCAGGAAACCGGAGAGATCCGCTCAGAGCTGGAGAGGAGGCGGACTGAGCTCGCTGAGGCCGAGAAGCTCTGCCAGGAGCTGAGCGCCATCGTGGCCGAACCTTACCTGAAGGAAGAGCTGAGCAAACGGCTGGAGAGCGTCAGCGGGCCGCTCAGGAGTCTCGAGGACCGTGCAGGTTTGTGGAGTTTACATGTAAAAAAATGACGTTTTTATCCAGTTTATGCATAAAACTAAGATTTCTCAGTAAATGATTTGTTAGTATTTGTCGCTGCTTTGTTTACTGATAGTATTTTGGTGTGTTTGTTGTCTACACTGAATATTTATGTTAATGCATTCATCAGTAAAGCTTTTGAAGTTGTTCAGCAATATCCCCTTTCAATCTTAATCCCTCCAAACCAATTATGGGAAAACTGTTTTGACTACAAGAAAATGCTACTAACAAATCCACAGAAATAAATACAACAAAATCTCCCCAAGCCCTCTTTGTCCTTTTTGTTTGAAATAGTTGTTCAGTGTTTATGTTCATAATCCCCTCTGCTCTGCTTGTCTCTGCTCCAGCTGACGGCCTGTCTCAGCTGCAGGCCGCCCTGTCGTCCACCCAGCAGTTCCAGCAGATGTTTGAGGAGTTGCGTTCTTGGCTGGACAAGCAGGCGGATCCCAGAGAATCATCCAGTGTCTCCCTGCCCTGTCGGCCGGAGGCGATCCGCTCGCTGCTGGCACAGACAGATGAGCTCCAGCATGGGATCGCCAGCCAGCGAGGTTCCTACGAGTTGATCCAGGCGGAGGGAGTGTCGCTGCTCGCCACACTCCCAGCAGGCGGAGACGAGCGCTCGGCCCTTCAGTCCCGGCTGGCCTCCCTGAGGCAGGACTGGGAGGGACTGAATCACAGAATCTCAAACCAAGAGGCCCGACTGAAGACCACACTGGGCAAAGCAGAAACTTACCAGCAGCACAAGGCCGAGCTGACGCCGTGGTTAGCAGAGTGTGAGGAGAAAGATGGAGAGATCCGGCCATCTCTGGACTCCTCTGCTCTGGATGAAGCCCTGCAGAAAGCCAGAGGTTTGTCTCTGGACCTGGAGAGACGACAGCCGCTAGTTGAGGCTTTTAACTCTGCAGCAGATCAGCTGCTGGAGCAGTGCTGCATCGGGGAGGAGGAGGTGAGCTGGAGACACATTCATCTGCCTGACTGTGTTGATGCATCAGTGTTAGATTATTGTACTTAGAGGATTTAGGCCTTTTTAACATGAGTTTGTTTGACTCTGTCAGCAACACCTCATAATAGACGTGATTTATTTATATTACAATTACATTTTGTTCCATTGTTATTTGAAAGCTAAACACTGAGTTACAGATTATGTGACCAAAGAAAACTAACTGATGTACCAAATTTTTTTGTAGGTTCGGGATGAGAAAGCCCAGCTGAACCGCAGAGTGGACGGACTCGGTGAGAGGCTCCATAACCGAACCTCTCAGCTGGAGGAGCTGGCCGGCCGCCTGAAGGAGTTTGAAGAAGGCCGACAGGCTGTGGAGAGAAGGCTGGAGGCTGCCAAGCACCAGATTGAAGTTCAGGAGGCTCTAGGGCCTCAGGTACTGACATAGATAGGTCACAAACTTGCTGCTGTTTTGATTTAATTGTTGAACAAAGGGCAAACCCGAGCTCTGACAGCGTGGTAAATCTATAAGGATTCATTTGCACTTCTCTCCCACTCAGGCATGCAGTGCTAAAAGCCTGGAGAGGCTGAGGAGCCAGCAGGAGAATCTGAGGTCTCTGCAGCCTCAGGTGGTTTACCTCAGAGATCTGGCCCAGGGGCTGGTGCAGGATGCACCCCAGACACAAGGAGGCAGCACTGAGGGGGCACAGAGACTCCAGGACCAGGCCAAAAACACAGAGAAAGGATATGATGACGTTACTGACAAGGTGAGGAGGGAGAGCATAGTCAAGAAAACAGTGGAAAATCATTTTTTTGTTATTGGTGTAACTGCATTTAGAGCTTTCTGCTGTGAGTGTAGCGCCACAGGTTTGCAAATCATCACATCAAACATGCTTCAAGTAATTACATCTGCAACGAGAACTAAAATATTGTAAGATTTCCTCCCTAGATAGAAATCCTTTTATTAGTGCATGTATAGTGAGGCTGTGCAATATTGGAAGAAAATGACTTTGTAACGTTGTGATTTTCTGCGATGTGAAAAACGGCTCGGTAAATACAGCATGGGTACAACTCTTCACCTCTAAGTTACAGTCTGTGGCCAAAGCCCTGCAGTCTGGTCCACTTATTGACAACATCAGCACATGGTCTGTTACAGACAAGACGTCTCTCATCGAGGTCCATCTAGGCGAGGTTCCAAACAGAAACTTTAAACTTGTTAGTCCTCATTAACAAAGTGGACGGTCAGACTTATTGATGCTGCCTGTCTTCTACAGCTGAACCACAAGTCCATTTTAGCTGTATACTACTCCACTTGTGACAGCTCTGCTTTAACTTGCATTTTTCATAAAATTCTGGGGATGGCAGCTTAAGAAAAATAGGCGTGTGATGGTGTTATGTACTGCAGATCATGTTTTCAAACCCTCTTTGGTAACTGTTGATTATCGTGTCTTTAAACAGGTGAAAAGTTCTCATATCAGTGATTCTAAACCGTTCTTGTATGATGTAGTGTGACTCATGATGTAGGATGGAGGTATAGACCTAAAACTGAGTGTTTTCAACATCTTCTATCAAACAGACTTCTCCTGTGGATTATTTATGGGAAATAAGAAGAGTGCAAGTTTTCTTTTTGTATGAAGCATCAGAAGAAGGTTGTATGATGTGTTTGAGTTAATGTGCCGTACTTTACTTTGTCAATGCTGAAATTACATATGTGTAGTTTAATTTCTGACAGTCTGAACAGTGTTGAGGTTCAGAGTAGAAGTGGTTTACTGGTATTTTTATTTATTTATTTGGTGTTCTTTGTGTCAGCACCGAACAAGGTACATTCTCTCATAGTTGATTTTTTTAAGGGGCCTTCTTCCTCCCCCTTAACCTGACCAGGGATGGCCAATAAAAGCCAGTAAATATCCAAAATACACTTGACCCACATATTAAATCAGTGCAGAATCTGCCACCCAGGAACTACCTTGGAAAAAGAGCAGAACAAGAGGAGAGGAGGGTGATGAAAGAGCCATAACGGTTATGAATTAGTGCAGCCTTGACGATTTATGCAGGCTGCAGTGGAGGGATGTTGTACAACCGGAGGAACTATATATACACACAGCGGGTCATTGTGTGGAGGGTGTCGGATGTGGTGAATGTGTGTGTGGGTGCTGAGCAGACAAGTGTCAGCGAGCTGAGAGAGAACAGAGCAACGATAGCCGTCAGAGCAGTTTGGCTATTACAGGAGTCATATATGGTCAGCGTGGACATTCAGCACTTTGTCAAAGTGTGAAATGTAAACCGGAGCGTCAAGAATTCAGCAGCCACGCTGTTGCATCTATTTTCTGCAATCCAGCCTCCAAATATTCCATTTATGGTTACAGCTATCTCCCTGCATGCAGCATCGGAGGCATCAGGCTGAGATGTTAGTCACAGAGATGTTTTATTTATCTTTTTTGGAAATATCGATCCAGTGTCATTGAAAAAAGCTGTAGGAGATGATGCAGATCAAGTTAGATAATGCTACTGTCTCCTGTTTGCACCTACATAGAATAAAAAGTCTATTTTTACTTGCTGTTGTGTTGCATCATCTTCCAGTCTGGTTACACATCGTTCTGTTACAGCGAGTATTAGCACACAGGCTGCTCTTCATCTGATTAATGTGTGGTTTGAAGAGGCAGGCGGATATCATCACTGTGGCTTTATTCGTCGTCATTTTCTGGTTTTGTTGGTCTTTTGCACAGATTTCTAACTGCACTCCAAAAAGTGTTTCCAAAGAAGCAGCCAGTGTTGTGAAAAACACCACAAAAAGAAAACATTTCAACTCTCAAGCTTTTCATTCATTCATTTCATTCACTTTTCATTTTCCTATTGTTTCTCAGTGAGTCTGACACTCCATGTCAGGAACACATGTAGGAAGACGAGGGCCATGTTTCTATGACGTATCTTAATCAAATGTTGAAGAATCACATGAGAAAAGAATATAGATAAGACACACAAAAAAACTTACCTTTACATTACATGTTTTTTGAGCTTTTTGAGATGGAAACACTTTTTTTCATATCTTGTTATCAGCGTTTAACTCACATGACTGATCAGCTGCTTGTTTCATACTCTTCATCACCAAGCATCACAAAACATGGCCGATACTTGCAACATAAAATAATACTTACCACTTACAAACCATTCCTAAAGGCTTCTCTCCATTTTTCTTTCCTAGATGCCAAAGTTTTGTTTCTTCTTTTTTGTGTTTTGTTACCAATTGACAAACAACCGGCCAAATTCTTTTCCAATTTCTTGCTTCCTGCAACTTTAAAGTTCCTGCATTGGGCCCCATTTCAGCAAATTAATCACAGTCTCACATGTCTCTACAGTGTGTCTTTCAGTTTTTTAGCTCAAAATACTGCAAAGGTGGTTCATTTCACCATGACTGACCAGCTCTTGGTTTTAGTGTTGGTCTAAACAGACACTTTTCCTCCTTAAAAACCAATGAGCTGCTGCTGCCCCGCCCCCTTCAGGAAGAAAAGTCCAGTTGTGGGGGGATTGAGGAATGGCATCTGAACATGAACAGCTTTTATTTTACATCTACAGCTTAGAAAAACCACAAAATGCACAAAAAATAGATTTTTACCATATATGACCTCAATAGAAAGAAGTCTAATTCACGTTTCCACTTTCATTACAAAAGTTCGCCTTTGAATTCGCTCAGCAGTTATATGGAAACATGGCTAATCTTTGAATTTGTAAGCTTCTGATTTATTTTTTTTTTAACTGTGATTCGCTTTATCTTAAAATTCAAGCTTATTAGCTGATGAACCTTCCTCCTCCATCAGATCGAACAGTGCTGCTCCTCCCTGGAGTCTCGGCTGCAGGGTGTCGGTGAGGTCCAGGCTCACGTTCGGGACGTCTTCTCTCGCCTCGCCGACCTCGATGATGAGCTGGACTCCTTCAGTCCTGTTGGACGTGATGCCGACTCTCTGGCCTCTCAGGCCGACGCTCTCAAGGGCTTCCTGTCCCGCCTGGCCAACCTCAGGACGGAGCTAGAGTCACATGCGACGGAGTGCACCACCATGCTGCGACGAGAAGGCTCGTCTCCCGACCTCCTGGCTCTCAGGAGGGAGACGGAGGCTCTGAGCCGCCAGGCCGGCAAGGTGGGTGAAAAACTCTGATGTGACGGTGACTCTGTTAAACACAGTTATTGACGAGATGTATTTATGTGAAGCAAATCCTTCATTTTTGTCTCCAGCTGAGCGAGCGCGGTCAGGCCAGGTTGGACCAGATTGAGGACGCTGCAGACCGGGTCCGGGATTTCTACAGGCTGGTGGCTGAGCTGCAAGGCCTGCTGGGAAGAGCAGAAGAGGGGCTGAACACTCAGGGCCTGGTGGGAACCGAGGTGGAGATGATCAAACAGCAGCTGCAGGAGTTCAAGGTAGGACTGGCTGGTTTTTAACATGGACGTGTGAAGAAGTGTGTGTTTGTGTGAAAGCAGCCGTTCTGACGTCACCGGAGCGACGCAGAAGATTCACATCGGGTGCTTTTGTTGAGGATTTGCAGCGTTTTGTTGTGTTTGGTTGTGAGAACTTCAGTGCACTTGTGGGTGAGTGCACGTTTATTTATCACTGCTTAGAGAGTTGTATTCTAATATCCGCTTGATTGTGAGAGCGAGACATGAAAGAATCTGAAATATCTCGGGGGTAAAGAGGTTACATGTGTTTCTGGTCACGGTCTCCGTTTCCCATCACGCCATAGAAATGAATATGCACAGATAAACAGAAAATCTTCGGCGTAACATGAGCTTTGGTGTAGAGCTCTTTGTGTGTCATGAATAGAGACATTCAATACATGTGGAGCCTCTGAGGAGGTCTGTATCTGAGCTTTTCCTCTCACTCATACCTCCAGAGACCATGAGGTAAGAGCGTGTGTGTGTGTGTGTGTGTGTGTAGGTGTGTGTGTGTGTGTGTCCTGTTGTGTGTCAGTACTCGGAGACTGTGATTAGTTGAGTCACACGTCTCTTTGAACTTCCTGACACGCTGCTGAATCACGCAGCTTTTTTGCTTTGAAGACGTAGTTGTGATGCTCTCGGTGTTTCTCTAAACATTTCCAACAAACACGTGAACACACGCTCCTCTAATAGCCACATTTCATGCCCCTCCCTCTCTATGATTTTCAGGCGCCACCCTCCTAGCGCTCTGACCTTGTTAGCCTCGTCGCTGTGTTGATGGACAAGAGTCTAAATCTGATACCAGAACAAATCGCACGTCTCTTTTTTTCCCCATCGCCTCCTTTTCTTGTGGCCAACACAAGCTTGGCACTGTTAAAGCACCAGGACTGACTGCGCTGCTTCTGTTTTTGTTGTTGTTGCCGCTTTTACCTCAAGCATTCGACGGTTAAAGCAAAGTACAAGATGCCGTCTGAGGACACAGCTCCCAGAAAGAAGTAGCCGTATAAACTTACTAACTAGTTTTTTCCTGGCTCAGAGTGGCACTTTAAGAGGGGACTATTAATGACAGTAAGCATGACCGCTCCATGTAAAGTAGTAAAACTGAATGATGTGCAAAAAACATCAAAGTGTAATCATTTTGTCAGATATTGCAGAGTGAGTCATGATTTTAGTGGTAATTTTTGCTTTCCTTTTCCACTGAAACAAATATAAAAATGATGATGGGATTTTTGCCGCTTGTTCCCTTCAGTCTGGAGAATGTAATTTGTAGTCCTGGGCATCTCTGTCACACCGCAGTCCGTCATTTATAATTATACGTTGTGGCACTTTGTACCTTGCAGCTCCTGCCGATTTGGATATTGCACTTGGCCATGTCGGGATTTCAAAACGATTTCCAAAATTGTTCCGCGTTAGCATACAGTAAAGGCAGTCTGACAGAAATCTATGCGTTTTACGATGAACAAAAATGTCTATTATGCTGGAATAAATGAAACCCTGATTAAAAGGACTCTAAACTATATAAATTCAACTTGCACTGCGTAGAGAGTGTAGTTTAAAGATTTAAATATACAGCATTAAAGACTGAAAATCTGCTCGTAATCACAAAACAACACAGTTTGACTTGAAATATGAAAAATGAAAAACAAGATTAAAGCAGTGTTGAGTGGAAATGCATCATAGAAACAGCTCATCCAATCAAAAGCTTAAGTCAAAGAAGTGACTGATGATTTCACCAGCTGGAAGAAAATGTCAGTGAAAGGTAAAAATGTCAACAGATATGATGTGAAAAATGCCCTTTTAAATTGTGAGGCCCCAAATGTGAAACCCGTCTACTATTTTTCGTAAAGGTTAAAGATGGAATTGGGAGTAATAGACATCATATTCTTGGACAGAATGATATTAAAGAACCTATATTATGCTTTTTGTTTTGTTTTTCCTTTTTTTATTGTGTTATATAGCTGCTTTGACAACATAAATTCCACAACAAAAGGAGTTATTATTAGAGAAAACTGTGCTCCTTATTTTCCTGAAAGACCTCGTTTAAATCCGGGCTTTTCCTCTGTTACTTATCGACATCATCATGTAACACATTTGCATAACGCCTGACTGGTAGCTAGTTTAGCCTCAAATAAACAATGAGCAGCTTACTTGCAGTCCAAAATAATTTAAAGCTGCTTCTGCTAGAACTACATCCCGGTCAGTACTTTATAGTAGTAATAATAATTGTATAATAATATTATAACCAGTGTGGCCTCGCTTTTGACAAACTAGCCGACCAATCAGAGCTGACTGGACTATTCAGGAGGATGATTTAAAGAGACAAGAGTTGAAATGAAGATGCTGCAGGGATGTACAGTATCAGAAAAATCATTTTAAAACATTAAAGCACGTAAACATATTCTAGTAAAGCCCTAGCCTAGCCGCACTAGACCCAGGTCTGAAGACACAAGGGTCTAGGAACTCTCCACAGGGAGGGAGGCGGGCTAAAAGGTTGTCTTTCAAATCACTCTGCAGCAATTGGGTAGGTATACAACCAATCAGCGCAACGAATAGGCTGACGTAGTTCCTAGAGCGCCGGAAATCAGAGGATGCGGTAGTTCGGTGAAGCCTTATTTATACAGTCAATGGGTGAAGCTCAAGTATATTACAGACATGTTAACAGAAAGATTATTCAGAGTCGGTGCTAATGGAGCTCAACGACTGTTGTCGTTTTTGTTGTCGACCCTGGCAGAGAATTAAATTCGTTGCCGTGGGTTGTCTAGCGTGGCGAGGCTAGTTGTTTCCGGTTGTTTCTGTCAGAATCGTCGCGCCTCTGTCGTCACTTAGTTACGCCCGCCTTCTGACTCTACACTTCATGGTGATTCGTCGGCCAGTTTTAGGAGCATCCAACCTTGAGGCTTACCGAGGGTAACTAGACCCACCCTGGCAGAGAATTAAATTCGTTGCCGTGGGTTGTCTAGCACGGCTAGGCTAGTAAAGCCCAGGTATGATTATAAACTTATAATATGGACCCTTTAAAATCAAAACCTGTCATTAAGGACCACTTATAATGACGCTTTTCATTAGGGATTATGCCGATTTTTATTGTTTATCTTTACTGTGACTAAAAGTAGTGAAAATTTTCCATCAGAATTCCCGAAAGAAGTAAAAAGCTTGTTCTATTCCGTCAAAAGTCACCATCCACAGTTTTCAGTATGCCTGAACACCACGTGGAGAGAAATCGTAAACTCAAATCAATAACCAACTAATTGTTGACGACAAGTTTAAACTAACAAGCAAATGCTGGAGAGACAAATGTTTTCTGGATGGATAAAAGTACACAAGTTTACCCAACTGTAGGAGTCAGTGTTTGCAGAGTCCGTTTTATGTTTCATGTGTTGATGCATTCTTCATTCTGAGCAATCAGCATAAATAAATAAAATCTGAACAGTCATATTGTGGAACTGTTGCTGCATATTTCTTTCCTTGTTGTTCTGAGACCTAAACGACCCTGAGGAGAAATTCCTCTTTCATAAGAGCCGGCCTCAGGAAAGTGCTTTCCTGGCACCTCCATTGTATTTTACTGCGTTAGTCTCTTTTCACGGACACAGGCGACTCTTTCAGTCCGACTACTATCATTAAAGAGCACATTTTCTCACCATGATGTAATATCCTTCCACTTCAGACAGCGATGCGAGTGTGTGAGAGCTCAGGAGAAGCACGCACGAATCCCACGCACTGCCTCAACACCGTTTTCTCCCATCTGCAGCCGAGAAGGTCGCGCTTCCTCGAAAATGATCGATGACTCATGTGATATGTGCGCTAATCATTTTCATGCATTTGAAGAATTTAGTCGGAGTCCTGCTCGTCCCCTGGAGAGCAATCGGCTCCTCTGTTGTTAAGATGTGTGGGCGGATCAAAGAACATTTTTTATCCTTTTCGTGAGACATTTTTGCTCCTGTTTCTCTTCATCCTCTTCCTCCTGCTCTTTCTTTTTCCTTCTCAGCCTTTTTGGATATATTGAAGCATCTCTCTCTTGCCCTACTAACCTCTCCGTTTGCATATTTCTTCAATCCCTCTGCATGTTTCTGGGGTTTTTTTTCTCTTCTTCTGGCCCCTCGCTGGGCTCTTAATGAGAGCAATCGGGGGAATGTGTGGCAGAGAACAAACAGAAGAGATAAAGAGCTGCTGAAGGAAGAAGAGATGGATGAGAGGAGAGATTCAGAGAGAGCTGGAGGAAGATAAATAGATTCTACTTGAAAATGGAACCAGATCAGACAAAGAGCGTGAAGCCGGTGCATATTTTGGAGTTAAATTAATCATGGCAGAGAGCAGATTTACAGGTGTATCAATGCACCAAATAACTGGGAGTAATGGAGCCAGAGAAATATTTTGTATTTTTTCCAATGTAACCACTTCATGTGCAGGAATTTTACAATAAACCAACAAATCTATGGTAGATGGTCTGTCTTTGAACAGTGTTTGTAGTTTTAAATTAATGAAAAATGATAAATATTTACTGGAATTCTTGTTGGTAGCATGTAAAAAATATTTAACAAGAAATACATGAAAGCAGAATAATGTATATATTATGATCAGACGTTACAATGTTTATGTCGAGAAGAGAGCTCAAAATGTTTAATGTACCTTTACGTATTTTTTTAAGTGACACTAGCTGTTTTACCATTTCTATCCGAACAAAAAATATCTCAACTGCTATAAAATTAATTCTCATTAAACTCTGTGCAGACTTTCACAATCCTTTGGAGATCTGCTGAGTGTTCCTTTTGCACTAATATGACATTGACATATGTGGTTTTAGTGACACATCTTGACAGTTTTTTGATGAATAGTCACATATTTTGGGACAAAAACATTCTCATCCTGTTCAAGGTTATTTGTAATAGCTTTGGTGATTCTGATGTACCCTGTAGCTCCCAGTAATGTAATAATTTACCTAAAATGCCATAAAACCCAATCGAAAATGCAATAAAAACTCAAACATGTCATAATGTGGGCCATAAAAATCAACAAAATGATGTCAGTTTGATATTAAAAGTGACGTAATAGCCTTTTATCTCCCTAACAGCTGTGTAAGTTTATGTCAGTTGTCATGAAAGCTTATGGATGCCTCCTTCAAATTAAGTGCTTATGAGAATTGTTTTGTTGAATTGTGGTTGTTTTCATGAGGCAGCGTTTTGTTGTAAATCCATGCTAGAGAGGCTTCAGAGGACAGTTTAGAGAAAAATTATGTCACTTTTAGTGCGGCTCAGAAGCTTATCTGAGTTGGAATTGTGGTTCATTGCATTCTGATCTTAAAACAGAAAAAATGTTTAAGTTATTTTACTGTATTTAAATTAGCTAAAAATATCATTATTTTATAGATATTTGCCCTTATTTACACCATATGTACAGTGTTTTAACGCTACAGCATTCCACCATTGTTAGCATGTTTTTCTGGCATTTCTGCAGTGTTTTTTTTTTTTTTTACATTTTTTTGTCATTTTTTTACAGTGTAGATAGATACTCGTTTAATCCCAGTGTGAAACTGCAGCATCACACCTGCCAAATGTCTTGTGAATCATTAAACGAAAACAAACAGCATAAGGACACACAAAGAGGAATCCTCCCATTGTGTGCATGTAGTATTTTATCACATTCATCCCTTATATGTTATACTGTGGTGTGTTATTTTGCAGTTTTATTTGACATCTTTGCTCTATTTATACATCGATAGTTTTGTAAAATGAAACGTCGCTAATCCCTGATAAAATAAGCCAATTAATAATTTTCTCCACTAAAGCTGTGAACTGTGAGCTGAGTTGCAGACTGTCTGGGTGCAAAATATCAGAGGCAGAATGTATAATAGCTACTGTCTGCAGGGTATGTAGAGCATGGAGAAATGGTCTGTCACTCTATCTGGGGGCAGCGGGGTATTTATAGGAGGGCAACGAAGAGAGAGGGCAGCACAACGGAGGCAAAGACAGAAAATAAGAGTGGAACAGAGCTGGATCATGAGACCGGATTAAAGATGCAGAGGAAGATAAGGCAATAATGGGATAGCGGGAGTACACAGAGGGTTTCTACATACGGCTTTTATCCTCTCTGACCCTTTTCTCACTCTGTTTCATTTTTATCTTTCCTCTGTGTTGTAGCTGCAGTTTAAATCGTCTCTATCCTCTTCTAAACGAGGGATACAGACAGAGAAAAGATAGGGACGTCTCTGGTCCACTCTTTGAAGCCTCTCCTGCTTTGTCTCCACCTCCCTCCACTTTCTCTCTCTCTGTAACCGATCCAGCTCGGCTCATTTCAAACCTAAACATGTCCGTCTGGCTCCAAAACAGACTCGGCACCCCGTCCCCTCCCCCAGCAGACCCCATTTCCAATCCAGAGGGATGATGTCATGCCGATGCCTAAAAGCCGAGGGGGCTCAGGGTGAGGAGAGCGTCTGGGTCTGGGTGGAGGCCGGCCAGGCGATGAGGGGTCATGGGAGTGGGTGGTGATGTTGTCACATTATTGTTTAAACTTCCCAACAGTGATCTCACAGAGACTTAATGGGTCAATGAGGCAGGCAGAGAGCCAGCTACTTCTGCTCTTCGGCTCTGTATTAGGATTCCTGTCATGCTGCAGAATATATAGAACAGTTTGGGAATCAAAAACTTGAATTCGTTTGTTAAACAGCCAAAATGCGGTGAATGAAAAAGGAAGCATGAAATATCAGATATCTAATCTTGTTTATCTGTTCTTTTACGTAACATTTAAACCCAATTTTAGACTGTTTATCTTGAGCAAAGTTCTTGAAAAGATTAAACATCTGAAAAATGTGTCCCCTTTTGCTGAATGCAAACAGAAAGCTTGTAGAAAAACATTTTTATATCCCTTAAAGTATACTACAGACCAGTAGCAGCTTTGTGAGACTGTAGAGGCACAGTCAGGATGCTAACATCTGTACCGTTGCTATTTAAATGTTGTAGCATGCTTACAAAGAGTAGTTTTGTAGTTTTGTTGTCCATCCATTTATCCGTAGATCCACACTGCTGCCTGTTAGCATGCTTGCAATAATGGTGCTAGGAGGATGGGTGTATTGTACAATGTTGAGCTGGTCAGTTGTGTACTATGGTGAAAAGATGACGGCAATTAGTGTAGTTTTGTTGTCCATCCATTTATCCATAAATCTGTGCACTTGAATTAGGCTCTCCAGCACTGTTTTTGGTTTTGTGATACAACTTGTCGTAGCTGCTCAGTTCAGAGAAACTAATATAACTATGGTTCCTTTCTAGTAATCAGGGATTTCATAGTATTCAGGCATTTTATCTTTTGTTTAGTCTTATTTTGAGTCTCCATTACACCCAATCAGAGATTATTTGATCTACTTGTCCAATATTACAGACTGTGAATCAATGAGCGATACCAGTGAAAAATTGAGGCTTTATCTTTAATATCTTCTGAGATATTGTCATTCAAAAAGCCTGATAGTTTATTGTGAGAAAATAAAAACATATCGAAAATGGAACAACAGCCAATTTAAAAATAAATGTAGCTTTAAACATGCTTGATGCTCATACTCTAAAATTTCAGAGATATCTTCATAAATATTCATGTTATATGCTATAAATACTTGCTAAAAGTGTGTTTTCAGGCTATTAATAGATATATATCAAGCCTATTTTTTTCCAGAGACCATTTTAAGTATTCATAGTTTAGGATGAAAAGGTTTCAAGAAAATTTGAGATGGATGAGTAGAAGTCTCATAACTTGAGATGGAATAACTCTATTTCAGTGTAAAAGGTGTAAATTCCAGCTCGTGCGCACCGCAGGGATAGTAAATGTGGTATATGCTAATATGCTAACTAGCTAATTATTGACGGTGTTTCTCCAGAATCACAGACTGCATCTTTAAAACTATACATTAAAAACAGAAGGAGCCAGCTGTGTTGCCGTGTGTCCATGTCTGGTTCCCTCAAAGTTGTGCTATTTGTCCTGTACATGTTTATACTTGGCCCTCCTGTCTGCACATATGTGCTACTGCGGAATCTGTGCTTGTATTTAGGTTTGCTCTGTGGGCCGATGAGAGGTGTGTGCGTGGTCGCGCTGTGCATCAGAGGATGCTTCTAATTCCAGGCTTTTTTCGGGTTGCGACCGGAATCTCAGCTGTCTCCTCACCCCACCCTCACCCACACACGTCAGGGTGTGGCATCAACATCCCTCGACATGCCCCCGACTCCGTTCAACCCGGAGCAGCTGACATAGTCTCCGGGTGGGACTCGCTCACATATCCACTGTGGTGTTGGGAGCGTTACGAGGCTCTAAACCAGTCTCTGCAGATGGACATTCCAGTGCGGGGCTGGTTAGTCTGGCTGACAGCAGCACACCAGCCATGTGTGCGTCTTTGTGCGCACATGTCGGTGAAAATCCTGCTCCCAAATCATGCTTGCACGCCTCCCCTGTCCTCACCCCTTCCTACACTTTTCACCTCCCCCTCCATTATTTTATCCATCTTCAGTCTCCACATCATCTCCGCCATCATCCTGAAGCCTTCAGTCCTCAGAGAACCGGTAAACGGTGACTCACTGTCCTTCCCCACACCGGCTGTGTCAGCAGCTATTTAATGAAGGCTGTAGAAGTCGAGCCAAGCTGGGCCAGCAGCATCTCCGGACCTGCTGTGAAGCTGGAACCTGTCCTATTTTTACCTATAACGCTGCTCACACATCCAAGCCCCTCCACATATACAGTGATTCACTCGTCGCCCTTCACTTTGCAGCCGACAGTTGGTCGCTGGTGGAGGTTCTGAGCTCTGGCTGTTGTTCTATATTTCCCAACCTACACAAACTGGCCAACCGACACTTCAGCAGTGACATTTAAGTTAAGTTCCAGTATACACACTTTATGGATGTTAGGAAACGGCTCAAACTGTTGTTAACATTTCAGCCACAAGCACTGAACTGTAGAAGCTCTTTCAGGGCTCATTGTGGGGGAGAAAAAAGTCCAGTCCAGATGCTGATTGATTAAATTTGAAGAATAAAGTGCTGATTTCTTAAATTCAAAGAGGACAAAAGCTGATTGATTAAACTCAGAGAGGATAACAGATGTCAGTGTTCTGCCTTACAGTGTCATCTTCACGCTAAATTCACCTTATAGGCAACACTTAACAAACCCTCCATTGTTCTCAGTTAACATTGTCATCAAAGCTGCTGAATCTTTTTACTTCCTCGCATTTGTTTTTGGCAGGTCTTTAAATGAAATGTGGAGTAAGTCATTTTAGATAGATAGATAGATACTTTATTAATCCCCAAAGAGAAATTCACAATACCAGCAGCATGAAAGGCAGAGAACATGAGAGCATCTAAGTTACAAATAAGACTATATACAAATAAGACTATAAAAAAATATATAGACATTTTGCTGAATTATAAATATTTTAAGCTGAGATTTGTTTCATTTTCCTGATTCTTCCTGTTGTTGAGGTTTCTAGCTTTGATAAATAGTCACATTTTGGCAATTAAAAAAGAAAGCAGACCTCTCAAACCATCACACAGGTTCTGAGGTTCAGATTAAGTCCACTTGGTGATAATTTGCCATTTCTAGATGTTGTTGACTTTTATTGACTTTCTTTGATCTCTGGTCGCCACATCTGTGTGTGCAACCCTTCAAAACCAGCAGGGACTAAATTAGATATCTAGATATGTCCAAAAGCTGCTCTGTTACTTTTTTCCTTTTTTTTTTTTTCAAGCCATTTGCATCATCTAACATTCCAGGGTGAAACCACACATCCAGCTATTTCTGCCAAACGGACTGGAAGAAAAATAAAATTTGTTTTCAACTCTGTTACACATTTTGTGTGTAAAACCCATCAATATTTCAACTCTTGTGGTTTTATGAGTTCAAAAAGTCCAGCTTCTGCTTTAGAAAAACTCCATTTATCACACTGAACATATATCTGGGCCACATAAATCATCAAAACCACATGATGAAGCCGACGGATAGAACTTATATGAAACTGATGCAGCTGCAGTTCTTCCAGGTCTGACTGTGTCCAATCTAAATGAATCTGTTTCCACTTGGTAGTGGTCTTTTACTTGGTTGAATTCAAACTTTGAGGTTGTTTGCAGTCAGAAGAGTTCAGTGTGTCAGAACCCAGTAACCCTCCCATGACTCCCCCACTAATCCAAATCGTACGTCATCTGGACTCGGCGCTGTTTACTGGCTCACACTTTCCCTGGACTCCTCTCTGCTCTCTCCCTGGCTGCCTCTTCATGGCTGTGTGTGGCTCCCGCTTTGTCTACATGTGTGTGATTTGGTTTATTTGTGTGTGTTTGAGCTCAGGACTCTCAAATATATCATCCTGTCCCTGTAAGCGGCTGATTGGATAACGCTAACGTAATTTCTCTAATCTTATAACCTGAGTCATCCGGCTGAACTTTGCTGTAACGCACGTCTGTATGCCGACGCACATCTTTCACTTCATCTGTGACTGATCAGGGAAGTGAGCGACCGTTGCGTCTTAGCCTTGTATGATCTAAATATGTCTGAGAAGTCGTGCGTGTGTGTGTGTTGAATGTGTTGGCCTCCCTCCTCTCAGGTCCTGTATTGTTTCAGCTGTTGTGAATTAGAAAGGCATGCCTCTGCTCGGCATTCTCACTCTGTGTGTTTTCAATCCGTTTCTCTCAGATCAGTAAGATTTAAAATAGCTGCTCTGGCACAAACTGGGACGTTTATTTGTACAAAATCTTTTGTTTTTAGAATAGTCCCAATAAATACTGTTTGTCTTAAACATATTTGTGGTGTAAGTTAAGCCAAAATATTGTTTCTTCACAACTTCTTTGTGTTAGAAATAACTTAGAAAACACTTCAAATTAACTTTACAATGTACTTTAACTGATATTATTTCTGTTAGTAATATAGGGATTCACATAAATGTGTTTAACCCTCCAAAATCCAAGAAGTTTTATTTGTTCCTGTTTATTTTGCAAAAACAACTAAAAAATGGAACTTAACATGAACATTTTTCCAGGACTCCACAGATATTACTAATGCTCAAAAAAAAGACTCAAATATTTTTAGATTTTTGTTTCCGTACTTGTCTTCTCTACTTTATGTGAGCACAGCCTGCAATTCAGCCGAATACGCCCTGAATTTTTTTATGTGACTGTAGGTCAGAGATGAGTCACACATAGCTGCAACAAAGTGAAAAGAATTTTTAATTTTTTACATAATTTGTTCAGTCCACATGATTTGTTTTTAGTATTTTTTTAAATCAGACATTTAGAATAAAGTGATTTTGATTTGGTTCGAAGACCCTGGGAAAGGTAAAAATACCACAGTTCTTTTGGTTTTAATTGCTTCTTGCTCAGATAAATGGTGGAATTCTGCCAACTTGATGTATTTTTCAAAGATAGCATTTCTTTTTTTGTTCAGATTATGCATTCTTTGTTTTGAGAAACACATTTTCTTCCCTTTTCTGTGTCAATTGTAAACCAGAGCAAATAGAGCACATCTGATAAAAGATGATCTATATACAAAAGTTGTCATGGGAACGAATAATATGGATATAATTTATGTCTTTTGAGGTAGTCAGCTGTAACATTTACCGTATGTTTGTTCAGCGTGTGATATTTGCAGACGTCATCCACCAGCTGATTTACAGCCGTGTAATAAATAATAAATAATGCTGGGAACAAACTACCAGGGCCGGACTGTAGAGGTGGCGTAAGATCCCTGTGAGAGGGAAGTCAGGTGTTAGTGGATGTGTGGGAGGTGGAAGAGGCTGAAAAGAAAAGCGAAGAGAGAGGAGCTGAGAGAGAAGAGAGTCGACCTTTATTTGCAACCCTCAGCAGGAAGCTCACAGGTGTTGTTTGTGAGCGAGTGGGAGAGAGAAAGAGGAGGTCACCGAAAACAGAGGAGAGGCCTGTTTTTACCGCAGTAAAACTCCACAAACGGTGTAAAACAGCCGCAGAGAACTGACCTCCAAAGTGTTTATAATGTGGAAAGTCCTTCCTGCGCTAATCGCACACGGACATTAAACTCCGTCTGTAGCTCTGACTGCTGGCTGCCAGCTGGATGAAGCTCAGCCCCCAAAGTGTGAAGTTTTTATTTGCTTTAAAGAGTGTGTGTGTGTGTGTGAAGACTAATTTAGCGTTAAATTGAAAAGCACACAACCAGTTGCCCACCTGCGCACGCACACGCACGTGCACACACACACACACACACACACACACACACACACACACACACACACACACGCACACACACACACACACACACCAGCAAAGCAAATCAGCTGCAAAATCTGCAAACTCTGAAGCTTACATTCTGAGCGTCGCTGGTGTGTGTGGATGATTGACAGGTGTGTTTATTGAAGTTGTTGATGCATGAGGTTTGTGGTGTTGTTACTCAGAGGTGTGTGTCTGTGTGCGACTTTGTGTGTCGGCTGGTTCCAGGTTCTCTTTATGACTGAGGAAGAACAATAAATGTTTTCATACACATATGCACACTGTAAAAAATGCAGTTTTATAGCACTTTTGAACTATTTTTTTTTAACAATTTACTGTTATTTTGCTTTTTTTTTTATTTAAATGCTGATAATAACTAGTAAAACTAGAGAACATATATATTGCTTTACATGATGACTGTACAAAAAACAATAAATATATATATTTCTTTTAAAACCAGGTGCAAAACCATACATAATGTCCACATCAAAATTCTTTAAAAAAAAAAATATTAATACATTCTTCTGCAATTTTTGACTTTAAAATTTTGACAAATTTGCCAAATAATTTTCTTCTGTTGCAAAATTTGATTCTCAAATTGTACTATTTTTACTGTAGTTTATACTAGGGCTGGGCGATATGGCCAAAAAATAAAATCTCGATTTTTTTTTTTTTTTTTTTTTTTTGAGGCCCATTTCTCCCGACCAACTCTTCGTCTGCTGTTGTGTCCGCCATGACGGGGGTGTGAGTGTTTTGGCGGAAGGAGATGAGAGGTGGAAGCAAACGCCAATGCACAAGACGTAAAAGGCAGAAGAAGAATCTGTATTGTTATATATTTAAGCTCACCTCGATTTTACGATTTGGCAAATTTTCAAATCGTCAGGTTTTAAAAAGGCAAATTAATCAAATTAATTTGATTTATCGCCCAGCCCTAGTTTATGCTGAAAAAATCTAATTATTTTACAGATATTTCTTGTCTTTAGAGAGAAAAAGTGCATATATTAGGGATTTTAAAAGTTGTTAAAAAATAAAATCTGCTTTTTTTTCTCATTTTTCCTGTTTTGTTACCTTTTAAATAATGTCTAGATAATATCAGAGAACAAATCTTAATTTGTATCTCAACTATAAAAATTAAAAATGAAAGTATATGAAACTGTAAGTAAGCTGTAAATAATTTTACAAATAATAGATTCTTCTTTTACATTGTTTGACTACAAAATTTCCACTATTTTTTACTATATTTAAATCAGAAAAAATGTAATTATTTTACATATATTTTCTGTTCACTAAAAGAAAAAATAAGTATATTTAGGTTGGAAAATAAAAAAAACAGTTACTTTACAGATGTTTTGTTAAATTACAGGTGATGTCTAATACAATAAAAATATTAATTAAAAAATCAAAAAGGCACATGCAAAACTGTACAAAAAATATGTATGTCAACAAACAGTATTTTTTTACTATATTTTTCAGTATATTTAGTCTTGTACAACATATTCCACCGTTTATTTACACAGTTTTTCAGGCACTTTTCTGCCAGGTTTGCACCCTTTGTTACTGAGTTGTTGTTTTTTACAGTGCTGGCAGGTGAAAAGCTTTTCTAGTTAATATAAAACTACCCCTGAGAGTTGGGAAGGAGGAGGGTGTGTTCGCAGAGATGGCCGCTTCGTTTTTCCTGCTGCCAGGTTACCACAGAGGGGGAGGGTGGACGGATGCAGAGAGATTGAAAAACAAGATGTTGAGGAAGAAAATGGCATTAAATGGCAGCGCTGCGAGGAGCTGGATTATAGATTTAGGCGAAAATGAAAGGAGAGCGACAGGAAAAAGTATACTCTGCTGTCGACAGGTGTTCCCCCCGAGCAAATAAACGACCCAGAAAAGTCAATAATACACACTTTACGCCCTCCACCTGTGTTTGTGTTTATGTCACTTAGCCTCTAAGTGGTTTCAAGCCTCCAGACGCAGACAAAGGCGGCGTGAACCTCGAGCTCGGCCAAAACCTCGGCAGCATTATGTGTGAATCACAGGCCATTTAGTGGACGCTGTGATCCGAAGTGCCACGCAGCAGCGCAGCGGTGGAGTTTAACACCGCAGGACGACCCCCAGGGCAAATTAAAACCCTAATCCTGACGTCCCCACCCCTCCAGACGCCCTCCCCAGTCCTCACCCCCCCGGCAGGTCTGTGACTGTTAAACCAGCCGTGACGACTGAGGAATGAGTGGAAATCACAGGAGAGGAGGGATCACAGAGGAATCAGCTAATCAAATTTAGAGTTAAACAGATCACGCAGGGGTCACGGGTGGAGCTCAGACTGAGGCTCCGTCTGTAGGCTGTAGATGTGGGCTCATTTTTCACTGCAAAATAAAGTCCCAGACCTCAGTGGAACATGAAGGAGAGAGAACTCAGACATGTCTTTTTGTGCAGTCAGTTCGATTGCCATAAATCATGAAACTAGAAAAAAAAAAAAAAGTTGAATTGTATCATTTATTGTCAAAAAAACCAAAAATAGATTCAACATGTAAAACACCTTTCCAATAGATGTTGCCAATACTGGAAAGCAATGTTTGCTCTACGCATTACAGATAAACTGACATTGTTTTTTGTTTTTCCTGCCGTTCAGCCAAAAAAGTCTCTTAATTTTTGCCATGTGACTGTTGGTCACAGCTGAGCCATTAAAAGCTGCTCAAATGCATCAGGGAGCACAGAATTTTTAGTTTTTTTGCAGAATTTGTTCACTGAAAATAGTTTATTTTTGGCTTTTTTTTTTTCAAACAAGACACGTTAAATATAGCTATTTTAATGTAATATTGAGATTTTACACTTAAATTTGTTTCACTCTCCCAGCAAAACTGCATATCATAAATGATTAGATGAGAAAGTGAAAACAGTTTTTGATTCTGTCAGCTTTTACAGGTTCTGGCTCTAATAACTGGTGTGGTTTTGGCAATTTTTTGTTAATATCGCATGTCTTTCCAATCTGCTGAAGGGTTTTAGGGTTTAGAATCAGAAATACTTTATTGATCCCTGAGAGGAAATTGTTTAGTTTACAGTTGCTGTCATTCAAAGTCAGAAATATAAACAGTACACTATATAAAGATAGACATAAGTAGAAAAATATTATATAACATTATAAACATAAGCAGAAAAATATCACCTAAAAATATGAACATAAGTAAAAAAATATGTCCTCAAAACATAAAACTTAGTAGAAAAATATTAGTTAAAAATATGAACCTAGGTAGAAAAGTATGACCCTAAAAATATTAAAATAAGTAGAAGAACATTACCTAAAAATATGAAAATAAGTAGAAAATATGACCTACTATTAAAGCGTAAACATACAGTGTAGTAACTAGTGAGTTATTGCACATAAAGTTTAATAGAAACAGCAAAATTCGAGAAAACTTAACAGAAATGAAAGTTTTTTTTCGCTCGCTTACGGTTGTTTTGAGGTTGACTTAATGCACATAATGGAAGATGGTTTTTCTTAACTCCATGACTGATCAGCTGCTTCTTTTATTGTCTTCACTTGTTGACAGCATGAATCATGTCCATTAGTAGCTGGCATCAAAGAATAATTACAACTGTCTCCCTCCATTTTTCTGTCAAACGTTTGTTTCTTTTTCTCATTGTGATTTTTAGCGGTTTGCAAACAACTGGTTTTGTCTCTGGTGTCATCTTCTTTTCCTGTGTTTATTACAACACTGAGCAGACTGGTTTATTCACACCGAAGCAGTTACTGGAAACTTTTTCATAAAACTTTGGGCAACTTTTCAAAAGTTTGCTTCAAATTTACCCAGCACTTTTAATGAAGCTGAATGAGAGGAGTTTGGGGGATTCAAATGAGCAAATTAAACGAGCTTAATCTGTTTATCGTCCTCGGTGCCTCCTCTGCTCTCGGATCTTTTGGGTTCTTGTTCCCTCCCTGCCCGTCCTTCCATCCCTCCTGGTAGCTGGCCCACATCTGTGAGCGCTTGGATTTAAATCTTGTTGTGGTGTGTGTGGAGGGGATTGTCGGTTAGTCGTGGGTCACGCGAGACTTTGCGAGCTCCACATGTGTGTGTTTGTGCACTCGCGTGGGCGTGTGCAGCCGAACCAGCGACAAACCCCTTTTGTTTCTATAAAGACGTTCGCTGGGACGCGGCAATGACAGCTGCAGCGCAACTGACGGAGAGGGGGAGGGCAGTTAAAAAGAAAGACTGGAGTATTTAGCATATTTGACATGCAGGCCACGGGCTGCTCTGTGCAACAGTTGAGAAAGAGAGAGCTGTGAGTGCTGGAAATGTTGTGTTTGGAGGTGAAGGAGAAAGAAAGAAAAAGAGAGAAAGCTGCCAGACTGCTTTAAACAAACAGACTTGCCATAAAAAAAGGAGGAGAAACACCACAACTGGCACTGAGAAGCCTGTAACTTTGGATAAGAAAAGAAAAGCCCTGAAACAAGAGCGCTGTTGAATCAGCTTGAATTAATTGCTTCAGATAGTAACACACCATTGAATTAAGTTCATTCAGACTGGGTTAGATGCATTTAAGTCATCTGATTCCTGTCAAATGAACGACTTATTGCTGCAACTTAATTTTAGGTTTCAAATTTTTCAGTTTGAGTTGCAGCAGATAGACGGAAAGACGGATAGATAAAACATACAAATAAGATGCAAATCGTGCTGGTTGAAGCAATAAGGTGCAAGAAGAACAAGCAGTTTAAAGGATATAAGTTTAATTTGGAGATTTTTATTTTTTGCTTTTGTTGTTTTTTAACATGAATTTGTTAGTTTGAACTTTACATCGGATGACAAAACACAAAAACCTTGCAGCACATTGGCTGATATTCCCAGTGAGCTGCACATAAATCAGATAAAGTTCCCAAAATCTTATAAAATTGATCGGTTTTTGAATGCAAAATACATGTCAGATATTGCAGTGACACTAAGCTGATCAGGACTCTGTCAGCCCTCAACAGCTGGTGCTTTTGCAGGAAAATGTTCCTCATCAGAAGAACATCAGCAGAAGAACTCTACATGGTCCCCTGTTTCTTAGTCTAACTGTATTTTCAACAGAAATATAAAGGAGATTCATTTCAAACTCTCCTTCAGCTGCAGCTCAGGTATTCTTTCCTCTGCCGTGGAGGTGCAGGTTGCCATGTCTGCTGGTATCCCCCTCTGACTGAGTGGGTGGCAGCTCGGTGGTTTTGTGTGGCGTCCTGAAGCAGCCGACCGAACCCCCCTCAGCCTGTTTTTTTGTGCTCGGCCTCCTTTTTCCTCGCGGCCTCCCTCTGACACACAAACACTCCTCAGCCGGATCTGGTTTCAGAGAAGACGGGAATGCACAAGTGGAGCCTGTGAATATCTGAACACTTTGGTGCGTCTGTGTCTTTTCCACGTTTATTTTCTGTTTTCTACACCAGCAGCTCTTTTTGCTGCTTCACTTCAGCTGCACAGAGAAACTGCAGCTCAACTGAACATAATGGAGTGAACTTCCTCGTCTGCCTGCAGCCTGGACTGTTGGTTTGGGAAAAAGCAGGCAGCCCATTACTGATAAGCTTCTTTCTCTGGCCGTCGGCTAACAGTCCCGCCTACCTCCACTCCTCCCTCCTCTTCTTTCCTCTTCTTCGACTCTGTATCGGTTCGCTCTTTGCGGACAGTGTTTTTGTGCTCAGAGGGGAGGAGGCCCTCGGAGAATTAAGAGTGGATTACAAAGCTGTGATGAATGTAGCCATCTCCCATCGCTGGAGCTCTTCTCTTTCCCACTGAGAGAACCAAACCTGACTGGGAGTGCTGGTTACACTGTTAAATTTAAAATCTGTTCCAAAAAAAAAAGAACAACAGGTGAAAATCTGGCAACAAGTGCCAGAAAGAATTTGTGGAGTACTGTGAAGTTCAAAAAATGAAAAAAAATGTGAATATGACAATAAATATCTGCAAAATTTATAATATTTAGCTGATTTAATTACAGCAAAGCAAATTAATATTTGTGAAAATACAGATTTTTAAAGACAGTGTGCAGTTTTTTCAGTCCTTACGATACATGTTTTCCTTTCAATTAACCAAATATTACAAACATTTTTGCTGATTTAAATACAGTAACAGTCGCAGGCCAAAGATAACTTATAAATTAAGACTTTTTTTCTGTGATTCTACAAGTTATTATGTGTAATTGAACAAAACATGGAGAATCTGCAAAAACACCAGTTTAAAAAAAGATTTTTTTCAGTTCTTTCAAATAATGCAAATGTCTGTAAAATGACATTTTTTGGTGATTTTAATTACAGTAAAAAAAATTTATTGTCAAGCCAAGTTAATTGTCAAGTCAAGTCATCTGTCATTTAACAAAACAGGAAAAATCTGTAAGATAAAACAAAATTACAGTTAAAGTTGTTCAAAAAGGTTCCTGTTTTACAGTGTAGTTTTCCTCTAGTGTCTGCTTGTGACTGGATATTTGTGTAAGGTAGGACTATTGAAAGCTATAATGAACTGTATGGGCAGTTTGTGCTTCATTAAGCATGCATGGCATTTTTACAGTGTAGCTACAAGGAAGGAAGCCTCCTCTGGCTTTTATCATAGTGCATTAAAGCGTTTTTATTTTTTCAGATATTTGGAGACACTTTGACTGTTACTTGCCAGACTAATCAGCTGTGACCTACTATTCAGCTAATATTCTTTGGTAATTAGCAAAATCCTCCTCTGCACACTGTCCTTCTCGGTAGCTCAACGCCCCCTTTAAACCACCATGCCTCCCTTTCTCTGACTACTTAACTCCTTTACGCCTCTGTCTCTCCCTCCTTCACCCTCTCTCTGTGTTTTTTCTTTTTCTTTTTTTTTCTTTTTGCAATGGAGAGGAAACCAGCATGATTGGAGCACTTCCTGGGTTTTAATACCAGCGCAGGAAACAGAACAAACGGAGCTGAATTCAAACACAAACAGCAAGAGAGAGAGAAGGGAGGGGAGGGGAGAGAGAGCATAGACATGTGAGAGAGAGAGAGAGAGAGAGAGAGAGAGGAGGTGAGGGGGGAGTCGCTGGGAGAGAGAGAGCGAGCGAGAGGCAAAAGAGGGAGATTTTTTTAGCAGCTGCAAACCATTTCAGCTGTGTAGTGGCCTGAGAACAGAGACTGGGAGAGAAAAGAGAAGAGAAGGAAAAGCCCACAAAGAGAGAAAGGAAAAAGAAGAGGAGGAACTGGGATTGCGTGGCACTTTGTTTCATTCTCAGCAGTGGAGAGAGGCGAAGACTGTGAGGAAGCAGCGAGAGCAGCGAAGGCAGCGTGTCCTGGGATTGTCTGCTGCTAAAGAGGGGGAAGACCCTGCAAAGCAAAGCAGAGCTTGGACTGGAGCTGCGAGGGCTGTCTGGGACTTTGCCCTCTGGATACAGTCCCACGACTCGCTGCTCTGCCTGCCTGCCTGCCTGCCTGCCTGCCTGGTCCAGGATCCAACCCTCCAGCTCTCCCTTTTTATTCTATTTTTTTTTTTTTTAATCTATCGTACCCTCTTATGCCCTCTCCGACTCCAGCCTCACCCCCTTCAGTCCACTGTAGCTCCTCTCCCCTGGAGCTGTGGATGATCTGAGGATGAGGGAAGGATAAAAGAAAGGAGCACAGACATTGATGGGGATTTCTTGATGCAAAAGGCACCGTAACGCTCTTTTGTCTTTGTTCTGGATTTTCTTAAAATACTGGATTTTCTTTGAGCAGTCATGATGAGATGCCTTGGTTTGTCCTGCATGCACAAAAACACTGACTCCTTGTGATGGAAGTGGAGGATAGAAGAAGACGAGAAAGCCGCTTGAACGCTCACCGGACCACAAAGTGGCAGTGACTTTGGTAAAGGAATTTCTATTTTCATATTTCTCTAGAGTTGGGTTTTCTTGCCTCTAAAAGCTCAGAATGATTTTTTTTTTAATCTTTCATTTACTGGATTATTTTTTTATGCAAGAAACATTTTGGAACAAAGGAGGACAAAAGTGAAGCAAACCCGTGGAGTATTGTACTTTGCTGTTCGTTGCACCCCACGCAGCCTTTCTTTTATATAACAGAGAGTGGGTTTTCTCACCTTAAAAGGAGACTTTTACACTTCCCTGCCTGCCTCTCACTGCTGAAGTTGTCCAAACGCTCTCTGGCTTTATCCTGTTGTGCCACAGTGAAGAAGGAAGGAAGGCAGGAGCTTTTGAGGGGTGGGGGGTTAGAAGAGGAGGAATGAGTGGTTGTGCAGGCTCTTGGATATGAAGCAGGGGGCAGAACTCTGCGTTTCTGACAGCAAAACAAAGGGATGTTATCTGCTCGGTGCTCGCCTCACCTTGGACTTCTCACCCGGGGAGATGATGACTGTTCCTTTCCCTTCCTCCCTGCGCTCAGCCCTCCACCTCTCTCATTCCTAACAGCTTTTCAAACAAACAGAGCTGGTGATTAATATGGTGCCGAGGGGGAGAGCTGTCTCTCTCGTTCCCTCGCCGATGCCGCACAGCATCTCAGAAAGACCAACGAAATGCTCAACTGTTGAAGTGACATAGACAAGTACGCAGGAATGCAAAAGAGACTGTGGATGGTGAGATTTAACATATTTTTTTTAGAATGTGAAACCTGAAGGATTCATTAAACGCAGCCACATGGACTGTCTGATTTTGTGGATTATTCAGTTGGGGACAGTTCAAGGTAAAGGACTTGATTTTACCCTTTTTTATGTACTGTTTTGTGATTCATTTCTTCAAGTGCCAAGCCATACTTGCACCTTAATTCACTAAAACAACAGGGTTTTTGAAGAAAGACAGAATGGGAAAACCCCTCAGCCGTCCAGACTGCTTGAGGCAGAACCCTCGCTGCCTTGGGAAAGGTGACGAGGACGAGGCATACATAGAGGACTGCTACGTCCCCCAGAGATCCATCTATGATACCATGCGCATTAATGAACAGATTGACCAAGGGACCAAACTGTGTCAACCCTCCAGGAGTACATTAGGTTCTGGTGGGGAGGTGAGAGGAGAAGGAAGTACATTATCCAGCAATGGCACCATAGGAGCAGATATTGGTGGTGTTTTTGTCTCCAGGAGTTCAGATAACGCAGGAGGAGTGAAGAAACTAGACGAGAGGGTGATCTTTGATGCCTTAAAGCTAACTAGCGATCCTCAGATTATGTCACCACCGGTTCTAGGTTCGGGTTTGCCCATCGCTCCATCCTCATCTGGAGGCGGCGGGGTGGCTGCAGTGGCCAAGAGGCGGCATCAAGGCAGCGACAAGAAGGACAATCCAAACCGGCGGTCTTGGAAAGCCTTTATGCCACCAAGTTATCCCGAGTTTGCAGAAAGACTTGAGGCTTCGTCGAATGAAGGAGCAGAGAAGCGTTCATCGGGGGCAGGGATTCCTCTGTCTCCTCTGCAGCCCATTACTTCTCACCTGCCTCTATCCACCCCTACCTCCTCCACGCCTTCCTTACCTCCGTACACGCCTTCGCCTTTATCATCTGCCCCCCACACTCCTCCCGTGTCTGTCTCGCCTTCGTTGACGCCCACCATTAGCCCCATGCCTCCTCTGCAGCAGCATCCCCTCAGCAGGCAAAAGCAGCTTCACCCTTTGCTGCAGAAGCAACAGAAGCAGCCTCACGCAATGCCGTCGCCTTCAAAGGAGCAGGCACCGACTCAGACGCCGCATGGTTCTGGAAACACCCCACAGCAGAGCCCCGCTGTGTCCCGACAGGTAGACAGAAAGAGACAGGAGCACAGACGGACCACCAGCTCCTCTAAAGTTGGAATTAGACTGATCCCAGAGGAGCCGGTCGAGTTGGTTAAGACCTCAGACTCGGAGAGGGATTCTCCTCTTTTGGACCAGGACCAGGGGGATAGCACCCCTCTCATCCCACCAAAACCAGTCTTCTGCCCCCCTACCAAGGCCCGCACCTGGCCTCGCAGTATAACAACAGGGAAAAGGACTCAGATAGGACTGAGACACAACCTACCTGTACTCCCCCCTTTGCCTCCCCTGCTGGGTGAGGATCACACAGATGAAGAGTCACTTTATCTCCTAGACCCCCCGTCTCCATTCCTGAAGGAGGAAGAGGGGCTGGTGTATGGAGGCCTGCCTCTGTCCCCCTGCCTCAGTCAGGAGGGAGGCGACGAGGGGCTGCTGGGATGGGGAGCTCAGAGCGGCGAGCTACGACAGCGAACAGCATCCGAACTCAAATTTGAGGAGGATGAGCGCCGGATACTTGAGGAGCTGGAAGAAGAGGAGCAGCAGGATGAGTGCAGGAACATAACTGAGGAGGAGGAGGAGGAGGAGGAGGTGGCTTGGAAAACAGAGAGGGACAAAGCAGAGGAGGAGAGAGCTCAGAGAGAGGAACGAGAGTGGGAGGCAGTTCTTAAATTAGAAAACAGGGAGATAATTGACCAGTCTTGGCACAGGGAAACACTGGAATCAGAAGGATGGGATTTAACAGGCTCTTCTGGACACTGGCCCTTATTGACTCCACCTACAGGGTTTGGAGGCCCCGGGGCCCACAGTGCCTCACCCTGTCCCAGCTCGGGGGCTGAATCAGATGACCTCTTCCTGGAGCTGGAGAGGCAGTGTGAGGAGGATGAAGGAGAAGAAGGAGTGGAGATGAGCGTAGACCCTGAACCTCTTGATCCCTACAATCTTCCTTGTTTGGAGGAAGAGGAAGAGGAGAGACAGGAGGAAGGAAGAACTATCTGGGTAGATAATGAAGGGACTCTTCCTCTAGATGCAGTTAATTCTGCAGAGCCTGATGAACCAGAATTAGAGAAAACTAATAAACACTCCAAGCACATAGAAGAGATTAAAAACTTGATGAAAGCACAAGACCATGAGAAGGAGCATGGTTTCATAGATGAAGAGTGTGACATTGATTATACTATGGAGGATAAAGCAGAGGTGGAGGAGGAGGAGATGAGCTGCCCAACAGACTCAGCTCTTGGTCAGCAGCTAGAATCGGACTCTAGCGGGATCCACATGTCTCAGCCAGACAGAACTGTTGTCAGTATCATCACTCAGACCGACCGTGAACAGGAGAAACCCACGCAGACCGAAACCGATCTGGACAGCGGGGCGTCATCGGAGCGTGAGGAAGAGGATTACGAAGCCTCCTCTCCGTCTCGTAGGCCTCTCAACCCATACGCTGAGGAGGAGGAGGAGGAGCAGGATGAAGGGAAGCTGAGGGAGGAAGAGGAGTTAGGAACAGAGTGGGATGTGTATGACCAGTCTGAGCCAAGTTTGGACAGCAGCGAGGGAGTTCTCATGGATCAGTCCCAGGAGCCGATGCAAAAAGAAATGGACAGTGAATGCACACCGGATGTTGACATTCAAACTCCTGGTCAAGAGGATCCAGTCCCCTCAGACTTTAACAAGCCTACTGTGGAAATAACTTGTGACACAGAGGGGACATCCAACTGTATTGTCCCCACAGACGTAACTTCAGGACTGGACATGACTGAACAAAGCCCCGATCTGGAAACTACACCAGAAGTGACAGTTAGTACCCCCAAATCAGACTCTGCTCTGCACATACACCAACCTCCCTCTGTCCCTCACTCGCCTTCTAAATCTGATTCCTGTGGTGCAGGTTTAGACTCTAAAGACTCAGAGGCCTTTGTCATATCAGATAGTTTTGTTTACCTGGCTGTTTCTGCGCCTCCCCAGTACCCCAGTGACTGTCCCCCCTCTCCAGTTGAGGATTCAGTTCCTCCCAGTCCCATCCCTAAACCGCCCTGCAGCCAAGACCCACATGAGGATGATGAGGAGGAGGGATCCTTCCTCTCTCCTGACAGCTTTGTTTACATGGCAGCACCTGAACGGCCACAACCGGGCCCTTCAGATGTTGGTTCGGCCTGCGATGACACTCAGGACTTGGACTCGTACTCAGAGGGGACCCAGTCGGGGATGGACGGCGTGGAGTTTGTCCTCGGCTCCATGACAGGAGACAGCGACTGGGAGTCCGACGGCTCTGCTCTGGACTTTCCTCCACTCATGTCCACAGATCAGGCCTGGGATCAGCTTGAACCGGGCCTTCTGCAGAACCTGTTTACACAAACTGAGCCAAGCCAGGCACAAACCCATGGGCCCCTGGAAGACGAGCCTCAAACAGGGGCCTCAGCTTCCCCTACAGACCTCCAGTTAGAACCAGAACAGAGCTCTAAAGCAGAAAATGAAACAACTTCTTTACCGTGCTCCGACAATGAATCACAGTCAGAGGTAGGCTTTTCTGATAATTAATACATGTGATAACTATGAGCTTCATATCAGTGTTTCAGTTCAAGCATCTGTTGTCTGATTGTGGTATTTATATATATATATTTTTGCTTTAGTAAAAGCACTAAAACGGATTGATTTGCAGGAGACATGACGGAGGATTTCAGTGTCCATAAATACAGCACCAAATAAATAAGAAAGCATTAAATTGAACCACAAAGATCCTGCTTTATTGATCTGTTCAGACTAATAGAAGAGGGTTGTGAGCTGAAGAGCAAAAATCTGTTTTTAGCAGATAATGCATTAGATGTGGACATGTGAGCACACACAGGCGTAGCATGGAAAAAGAATTGGGTCAGGTAGCTGAGAGTTGAGAATAACTGATGTAGACACAGCATGGAAAATGACTGTGAAGGGGGGGGTTAAGTTATGTAGACGCCATAATTAGCTAGTTGTGTTTCAGTAGTAGGGCTTTAAGTTATTGCAATATGATGCTCGAAGGGGGAGGAGGAGAGGGGATTTGCTACTCATGGGAAACTACCCTCAGGGTTTCTCGGTATGCGTGTGCGTACATATGTTGTGTGTTTGGGTGGGGGTCAGTGCTAATCTACAGTGCATATTTGTGATTGATCACCTGTTTATTTGTGCAAAGCTAGAAGAACAGAGTGTGCTTTCAGCCAACTTACAGCCTCAAGTGCAGACTTTCAAACATTGATGGGCTATTGTTGTGTTAATGCTGTTTGTGTATTCAGTGGGAATGGTGTTTTTCCTTACAAAGTCGAAGGACACGCCCATGAAGCTGCTACAGGCCAGAGTTTTACATGTTGTCTAAATAATGTGAGAAAAAGGTGCAGCGTGTTTGTATGTGGAGCGAGGCTTCTGGATGCCTTTTCTCATTGTGTTGATTTGTAATCAGTGTCGCAGTATACATGGGGTTTCTGCTGTGTACAGACGTGGAATGGATGGTCTGTAACTGCTGTGAGATTATCTCTGCATGAAGCTGACAGCAGAGGACCGTCAGACTCATCTGCATTCAGCGTCAGACCTGTTTGTTTGTGAGGTGTCACTCCTCTCATATCCACCTCTGAAGTGTGTGTGGGCTGCATGTGAAGGTGTGTGTGCGTCTGATTGTGACAGCGTGTCTGACAGCCTGTTGGGCTTTCTACATGTCAGTGTCTGGCCCAGATTTGCTTGATATGAACCCCGTTTTTGTCGGTCACGAGTTGAATTTGCTCCTTTTTGCTTCTAAGTTGACGGTTAGATTCTCCGCTGTGGTTCCGATGATGAACGCTAACAACATCAGGCTTGATCTGGAGGAAAAGAGCTTCAGAAAGAGGAAGGTTTTTGAAGTAAATTAGGAATAATTAGGCCTGTCACTTGTCAGATCCCCCTTTGAGAAGACTTTTGTCTACATCAGGTCTGCTGTGTGGGTGTGTTTCCTGGTGGTAGAACAGGAAATTATTGTCTGATTTTTTTTTTTTTTTTAATTTGAGGTACAATTTAGCACCAAAATCTATCCAAATCATCTTCAGTCTGTGGCTTTCCAGCTTTCTTTTTCACTCTTTTCAAAATCCCCTTCACTGCACAACAATGTCCTAGCAGAAAACTACAACACTGAAAAATTGAAGTGTTCCCAGAGATTTAAATCGTGCAATGAGGCAAACCTGCGCATTTTTTCTGTGAATTAGTCGTTGTAATGACAGCGTTCGCCTTCTTTCACCATCACTGCATGCCAGGCTCGTTACCCAAGCCGTTCCTGGGTATTTTTTCGTCACTGTGGGCTCATTTCCACTGCAATATAAAGTCCAGCACCTCTGTGGAAATCACAGCTAGAATGAGCTGGAACTCAAAAACAAAAAGAAGAAACAAAAGTTGAACTTGTTTAATTTTTCTCATAGTGTGAATATAGGTTTAGCTATGCAAACCTACAGAATCATTATCAAGTTTTTTTTACCATGAAGTATTTTGTGACTGACACAGTGACCCTATTCCTGATCTGTTGGTAGAGCTTTCATGTAAAATGGGGCTGAACGATTGCAATCAAAGTCACATGTTTAAACAATGCTTAGCAAACACTGGCATTTAGAATGTGTGTTATGTAGAGGTTAAAGAGTTATGTCAATAGTTTTACAGGTTTTACAAATTCTTGCCGCCCTCCTTGTTTGACAGTTCGGTGGCATCTCATTACGTTGAACAGAAACAGGAACTAAATCTAAAATCAAAATTGCAATATTTGTTAGAAACATCAAATATTGATATTTTCCCCATTCGTTGAGCTCTAATGTAAAGCAGAGAAACTTTATTATTACTTGTAGATGATCATCGTTTTTAAGCTGTGTGCGGCTCTGCTGGACCCTGATGGGGCTGATCTAATGCTGACGCTGCAATCTGCGTTTTATCACATTACAGTTTCCATCAGACATAAGTTGCCTCGTCGGACACGTCAGCAGCAGCTCATTTACTCTGCCCTGCGTGGGTTTACGAGTACATTTGATTCTCTGTGTGTGTGTGTATGTGTTTTGTTTGGGATGTAACTGATTTCTGCGTCTGTATGCCTTATCGGTCCACGTCTGTTTGTTCTCTCGGCACTTATGGCCTCTCTGGCCTCGGTTTAATGCAATCAGATGTCGTGTCCACTCCGCCTGAGATGTAAAACAGGAGAATTACTGTGCAGAGAGCTGAAGTGCAGATGACCTGAAACAACATCAGGCTGGATTCAGGGAAATAAGGCTTTTGGAAGTCAAATAGAAGAACATGTTCTGGAGGAAAATAGCAAAAACTAGGACAGCAACTCATTAGGCTGAATACATTAGTGAAATAAACTCCAAAAAGTTCTCCAGTAATGTAAGGCACCTATTCCTACCAGTTAATTAAATGCATGGTTGTAGAGTATAACAAACTTCTAAGTTGCAAACACTATTTTGATGGGTTACGTTGACAAAATACTGTTGCATCAACTTTATATTTCGTGTAATTTGAAATCCAGTTTCTGTGTTAGTTGATTTTAAGCTAAATTCAACTTGGTCTAACTTAATAAAATTGGCTGCATAACTTACTTTTTCTTCACCATGAATTTACAGTTTCACATCCTTCCTGTGTTTAAGCAAACATGGACAATTTTGGATCGTTCAGACTGGAAATTACAAATATCTTTGATTGTAAAAAAGAAGCTCGTCCCCTGAACTTAATACGGTCCTTTAGTTGAACATTCATTCAAAATTTGTATGTCTCAAAAAGATTAATGCAAATGTCTGCAAAATGTCTTTATATTTTTGCTCAAAATGTCAGAATTTACTTAACTTATGTGCTTTTTTGCTGTGGATTTTAAAGAAAAGCTGTATTTTCTTTTGATTTAGTAACATTATGCAAAGGCAGCTACCACTTAAACCTTTGTGTGACCTTTTGTTGGTCAGATAGTGAAGAAATCATGAAGACTTTTAGCAAACACAAAAGCAAAATTGTGTTTTCCATACTCTTTGAAAGCTTTTGTTCCTAAATGAGATCACTGCCATTCAGCACTTGGCTCTCTTTCTCTGAGAAAATGATTTGAATGTCACTGTAGTGATTCTCCACCTCGGTATGCACATCAGTAACACCCTGTTGCCACAGAAACACTGGCTCCTTTAAGTCTTGTTTTGTAGTAATGAATGATGGCTGATGGTTGGGAAACTCTCCGCTCAGATTTCTGAAAGGTGACAGAAGCAGTTGAGTTGAAATCTTCTTCATTCATTTTCTCTTTCTGTTCTCCTGAAATGTTTTCCACTCTGTCCAACCCAGACCTCCCCCTGTCCTCCCCTCCACTCCTCCATGCTTGGACGGTGTTGTTGCTGAGATAAGGAGGTGAGAGGTAAATACTGTGGCTCTGTGTGAAGGGAGCTGCCTCTGCCAACATGGATACACAAACACCGTGTTAACGTTGTCTGGGGAACATAAACTTAGATATCTGATTAGAGTGTGTGTTGCCTGGTTTGTTTCTGCCTCTCTTTGCTTCCTTCTCTGCTTCTTTCTTTCTTTATTTATTTTTATTGCGCTCATCTTTTTCGCTCTCGTCTCCTTTCTCCTGCCTCTGTGTCTCCAAGCACACACTAAAACAAGCAGCAGGCAGTTTTCACGTTGAGCCGCTGATAGGAATTAATTGAAAAGGGATGATGTGACGAACCCGGGGAGGACGGACACACTGACGGAGACACAAAAAGAGTTGTGACAGGCGACGGGGCGGCTGGGTGGAGGAGCTATTGTGTTCACAGGGAAACACCTTTTAGTGCAACATGAGGCCTCGGTATGAAAGAGCTACGCTGGCAGGCAGACGCAAACAGAAGGTCTTTGGATTAACATGGAGCTCGTTTTAAAGCACACTGTGTGTCTGTGCGTCCCACAGACAGACAGACAGACAGATGGACTAGCTTTGCATGCTGTTTGATGGACTGCAGCGAGGGAACATACAGTACAGACAGACAGACTGACAGGGAGGAAATTCTGAAAGGAAACTGTTGTTTGGTAGCGTTAAGTCCTTAAAATGCATCCCAGTTACTTTCTTCTCAGTTAAATTGCTCTCAAAGTGTTTATTTCATGGGGCTGTTGCACATATCAAATGAAATTGGACAACCTGACCTTTCCAGTGATGCTAGTTTTGCTTGTTTGTGTGACAAAGAATCAGGAGGAAAAAATGAATTTGATATTTATTTACAATCTGCATACCCCTCCTAGTCCAATCTCCTGATCCATTACTCGTGTTTGCATTACTAATAAACTCCTCAGTGCATGCTTTTGTTAATATTTAGATGTTAATGTATGCAATGCAATCTTTACAAAGATATTGACATACCTATGCAATTACATGTTAATTTATCAAAAGAAAGCGCAAAACTGGACTTTTTGGATTCATTTTTGTACATATCAAAATAATAACTGACTAGAAACAGATCAAACTTCTGCAGACTATTATCTTTGCTAATTCTTTCTGCGTTGAATAAGTCACAAGTCCCCATCATTTCAGAATAATCATCATATACAGTCAAGTCCAAAATTATTCAAATTTTGACTTAAAGTTACATTTTTTTCAACCAGCAAGTTTTTTTGGATTGAAAATGGCACACGCTTCTGCCGAAAGACAACATGACAGCGTACAGGAGCATGATTATGGGGGGGGGGGGGATTCTCAGCTTTTATTTACATTTGGACAAAGAGTGGCTAAAACTGCTGGGGGTATGGATAAGTTTGGGCTTGACTGTATGTAATCATATCAAAACAAACGGCAAAATTCACCCTCTCTGATCAAAGTAGCTGTTTTGTTTTGCGTCAAAGTGTAATCCAGATTTGAAATTATGCAAAATTTCTGCGTAGATTCCACCTTAATGCTGAGATTACATTCCAATTTGTATGAAATATAAACACAGAATGATGGATTTGTTTTTCAGTGCTTTGATTGTGGTGAAAAGACGAGTGCAGGTCATCTGTGTGCAGCTGTGTAGAGGCAATGCGAGACTCTTTGTGGACTGTTTGTTTCAGGATGGGGGCAAATATTTACCCGGTTTGCCACTTTTAAACCAGATTCTAAGCAGTTTTCTCCATACAATTCTGAAAAAACATCTCTGCTGGCAGCATTTTATGGCGCGACACATTTAAAAACATGATATCATCGTTTCAGATGGGATTAATTTCCATATTTTAAAGGCTCATTTAAAAAATCTGGCGGTATTATCAAATGAAATGATGGCATATGTGGATTACCTCCATTGTTCTGACAAAAACAAGATCCAGCATGTGTGACAAACCCTTATAATGATGGAGACAAAGAGCTTAAGCAGAAGGTGGTAAATTTACCCTGAAAATAGCCTGAAGCTCACAGGGTTAAATGGTCTTATTTTAGGCTCATTAAAGTATTAATACACATCCCTAAAATCTCCTTTTTTGGTCATGCAGTGACAAACGTTTTAAGCTGCGCAGACCAGATCTGGATTTTGTAAGCATTAATATTTAATTTATGGTTTTCTGTTTTTTCCGCTGCACATTTGCATTTCAGAAGTTCTGCTGGACGGAGGCAGCTTAATGTTTCAATGTTGGCTTTGAAATAAAGTATGAGGGAGCATTAATAAAACAGCCGCGGTGCAACCGTGGGTCACTGATGTCTGCACATATCCCATTTTTAGCCCAAATGATTTCCAAAACAGGATGGGAACAAATGATCCGGGAAGACAGATGTTAAAGCAGAGAGAACCAGGTGGCCTCAGGTCCACGGCTCATGTGTTTGTGTTGTGATTGATGTGATAATTCTGGTCCTGAACGTCCGCCTGCGGGACAAAACCTGTGAAAGACGGAGAAGAGAGGCGTTCAGGTACACAGAAAAACATGAAAGCGAAAGCACAAAGACACTGATCTCCCATTGGACCTGAATGTAGCTGCGTTTAAAACATGAAAAGCACATGAACTTTCTGAAGCATTTTTCAGTGATTTTACATATTTTCTGTCTCTGCTTTCTGCTGCATCACTCCACCTCTCTCTCTCTGTGATTTTAACAAAGCTCCTAAAAACAGCAGAGTGGTAAAAATCCAGTGAGAAATCTTAAAGTGTGTTGCTCTGTCATTCTCTGTCTCGCAGGGAGTTGATTAGCAGCACAGAAATCCCACAAATATGCGAAGAACAGTAATCCTCTGAATGTGGATGTTAAAACAGAACACCCAAAAAGAGAAAAATAATTGCTGGAGTGATAATGGAGGGGAAGAAGGGAGGACAGTGAGGTCTGAGCCGGCATGTTTTGAATGCAGCCCACATTTGCATGAGATTTGTGTGTTTGCTGATGTTCAAACAAGGGCACCGGCCTCAGATGGGATTTATTAACCTATTAACCCCTTTCATTCCGGTGTGAAAGATTTACTCAGACCCCGGCTTAAAACAAAGCCTCGCTGGCAAAATAATTTTCTCCCTCTGACGTTAGTTTGGAAACAGATTTCTTCCCCTTCCTTCCTCCCCTCACTCCTCATCCCATTAGAGGGGAAAGGAGCGAGCGAGGAAGGACAAGGGTTGAAAGGCAGGAAAAGGGTGAGTGACGAGGGCAGGAAGAGAGGGAAAGGAGTGAGGGAGGGAGAGAAAAGAAGACAAGTTGCAGTTTAAAGGCTGCCATGTTGCTGTCAGGAGAAGATCAGGCTGCAGTGTTCAGTTTTTCCTCCTGGTTTTCTGTTTATTTCTGGCATTCAGCTCTAATAGAAGATCATCACTCCTCACTTTCTTCTGCTCGTGTGTTTTGAATCCACTACCTGGTTTATTTCACCTTCATCACTGGCATGACGCCTTTTAAAAGCATGTTTTCTTTTTAAAAAAAATCTCCAAAATGACCTCATTAATCAGAGCCAGAAACTACACAAACAGAAAAAATTGAATAGAATCGAGTTTTATTGCCATTTAGATTACAGTACAGGTACAATGGAATTCTTTGTGCACTTTCTCGAGTTTGTTTTATACACAGAAAAAAATAAAATAATGAAAAAGTAAAACTAAAAAGAAAACTGAAAAACAAATCTACATTCTAAAAATAGTACACATTATTTTTAAAAAAAACACTTTGTATAAAAATAGTCTAAATAGAAGGTAAGACATCATTAGAAAGTGAATTACACGTTTTGTGGTTTACAGATGTTATATTGCACATGTTGGTTTGAAAACAAAAGTAAAATGGCCACAGTAATAATAACCACATAATTGTTAATTGTTTTTTGTTTTGTTTTTTTTAATTCTCTGGTGGTCCTTGAATGCGTCATCTGTTCCGTCAGGGGAAAAATGTAGCCAAAACAATCTCAAAATTTCAATATTTCTTCAAACTTTATTTCAAAATTTGCCAAAGCTAAACTGTTTGCACCAGATCTGACCATAGTAATATTATTTACATAATTAATTGTTCATTTTTGTTTAATTCTCTGGTGGTCTTTGAAATGTATCATCTGTTCTGTCAGGGACAAATATACCCCAAATAACAATTCTTCATTAGATTTTATTCCAAAATTTACCAAGAATAAACTGTTTGCACCAGATCCTGTAAAAAAATACAGAAAATCTGCTCTACCCGCTGCATCTGAAGAACCACGAGTGATTCAGCTGCCATAAATCTGTCAGAAGAACCGCTTCACTCAAACCACAGTGTTCATTTTTTCCTTCTGGTTTTCTGTTTATTTCTCACTTCTGATTTTTGTTTTTTATGCACATTCTGTTCTAGTACAAGATCATCATTCCTCACTTTCTTTCACTTGTCTGTGTTTAATCAACTACCTGGTTAATTTCACTTTCATCAGGGGTGTCAGCGTCACTCCAGAGGCAACATCTCTGAACGCCAGAATTCACCTCTAGGCTTTAAAGGCATGTTTTCTTTTTAAAAAAATGCCAAAATTGTGCCATTTATCAAAGCCAGAAAGTGCAAAAACAGAGGGATTTGTCAGCTTTTTTTGAATTCTAGACCATCCTTGAATGCATCATCTGTTCCATCAGAGAAAAGTAGCCCAAAATAAGCTTAAAATTGCAATATTTCATCAGATTTGATTCAAAAATTTGCCAAAACCATGTTCTTTTTTCCGTGTGGTTTTCTGTTTACGCCTCACTTTCCTCTGCTTGTCTGTTTTTATTCAAGTACCTGGCTTATTTCACGCTCAGCAGTGGTGTGAGTGGAGCTCCAAAACCCAACATTGACATGTTTCGTTTAAAACTTGCCAAAATTACACCATTTACTGCAAAAACAGAAAGAATGAACAGCTTTTTTGGAATTCTCTAGTGGTCCTTGAAAGTATAATCTCTTTTATCAGTAAAAATCAACCCAAAATAAGCTCAGAATTGCATTAGTTAATCAAAATTAATTTAAAAATGTGCCAAAAATAAACTGTGCGCTACATCCTGTAAGAAACAAATGAATTCTGTTCTCTTGTGCACAACTGAAAAACCATGAGTGACTCAGCAGTGACTAACAGTGACATGGCAAAAATTTAGAGATCTTTTGGGTGAACTGCAGGCTGCTTTTATGCACTCGATCCATAAAATAAATGCAGCATGACTCAAAAACAGTATGCAGAGGGGCAAGTTGTTGGAAGACACTTTCAGCATTGTGAAACAACATTGTAGTGTGAAAAATGCAGTTTGTAGAGGATGTAAAACTGTGAATAGGCCCAGTCAGATAGTCTTCCTACGGCATGTGGAGCTGCTGTTTGTTCCAGTGTTGGTTAACGCTCATGGGCACATTTTGATTCCACAAACTGGACTTTCACTTTGTATTTTTTCTTGAATTATGGTATTATAACTGTGCCATACTGCGTAGAAGACGTTTCTTGGTTCTCTGTATTTCTAGCCATGCTTCTGCTGTTTCCATGGAGGTGCAGGACTTGAAAAATGAGCCCACAGTGAGGAAAAACCTGACAGGAGCAAAAATGAACAAACTGCCTTCGGTTCAGAGGGTTAAAGAGGATGTTTCTGACTTGACAAGCAGCTCTCATGAAGGAGACGTTGACGTAGTTGTTGGAAATCAGTTATGAGGGGGGAAGGAAGATGAGAACATCTTTAAAGCCGTGATAAGTTGGAAAACTCTGTGTAGCCGAACAGCGTGTGCTTCTCAGCTTGTTTTCTTATTTTTCTTTCTCTTGTATTCTTTACAGCAGCAGTTAATGGAAAGCTGCAGTTGTGCTTTCAGTCTCTGTTAACGACAAACAGTCCTCATCTGTCCTGATTGTGAAATTGATTGTCCTTGAGTGATATTTTGGACAGAAGCCATCGATGCAGCTATTCCTCTCCTCAGTCTTATTAACTTATCTGAATATAGAAACATCTGCACGTTTTTATGCACAACATACACTCAGGACACAGCTCAGTTTGAGAATAAGGACCTATCCCTGTCATGTAGCCACAGTGAGCTTTAGCTGGGTGTTACATTTCACAGTTTTAATTAAGAATATTTATGAGACTAATAGGATCTTGTGTTAAACTGACCCCAGACTTGCTCTAGCTGCATGCATGTTGTTAAACAGCGTCGCATGTGTTTTCACGCTGGTGCACGGTGCTTGACCTGATTTGCTACCAGCGATAAAACTGCTGGTGTGTGGTGGGGTCCTGTGGTCGTCACTCTGCCGCTCAAACATCCTGAGGACATATTTTCTCAATCAGATTCCGCCTGCATTTAATTAGAGCAGTATTTCACATGTGAGGTTTCTGATTAATGCCGTCGTCCGAGCTCTTCTCGCTGATTTTGAGTCAGTGTGGCTCAGTTGGAAAAATGTGAGGTCACATACTTAAATTGTGATCAAACCACTCCCACACAGTAGAGATGAATCAGACGAAACTGAGTTGAGTGTTAAACTTGAATAAATGATAGCTTAAGGATGTTTTTTCAGCCTAAGCTTTGATTTTCATTCATTTAGTGATGGTTTATTAGACCCCTGCAGTGAAAATCTGTTTTTTTTTAACCATGTTAACTTGTTCAAATGGTGATTATTAACCGCTAAAAGAAATGCCTTGAGCCAAATAAGCAGTCAACACTATGACTGAGCATTTAAACTTCAAAACTACTCATGGTAGTTTGAAAAAGATTCTGACTTGTAGAGCTTCATATGTAACACAACTAAAGAAATAGTCCTGTCAACTTTGTTGTTTTCTGGTTTGAACATGTATGACTGAACTCCCCCAGTATTACAGCTTGTCAGTGTGTTGAATAGATTAGTTTTACAGTGTTTGAGCAGAGTCTGGGTGAGCTGGCGTGCTCGAGGTGCATCGAGAGCGGAGGATGGAGTAAAATTTAATCAATTTTACGGTAAGAGGAGATTATTTTCATGGTAAAAGCTTCCAAGTATGTCATTTTGATACGCAGGGTTGAGTTTTTAAAGGTTTAATCAACAACCAGAGATGGTATGCTCCATAATCCAACCAAAAATGTGCTAACGAAGAAAAATAGGAAGTGTTACATCGGGTTAAGATCACTGCTGTTAGAATAAAACTAAGAAAATAAAAAATCAGGTGGTCTGCAAGCTGTCAGTGAGGATGAAAAGTAATAAAAGTCAGTATTGGTCGAGTCATTCTGCCTCTGATAAAGGATAGTAGGTATAATTAGACTTTCAATATTGTTTCATCTTCCCCAAATGTTTGATAAGTTACATATTTTTGCTATTTTTTCCATCCCTACTTCAAGCAAACATTTCAGTCTACTATTTCCTTTCATTTTTGCTGTTTATTACCCTCCTCACATGTTTTTGTGAAGTCTTAAAGATGTGAATTGTTCAATTAATAAACTACATGAAAGTCTGCATTTTAACAGCCTTTTAAACTTTTGTCTTTTACTAATCCACTCTCCAGTCCTTGTTTAGGACTCATCTGTGTATCAACATCGATGTATTTCAAATTTGGACGTTTTTTGGCATGTATGGCTGAATTATGGAGGGATTGAAGGAAGTATAGTGAACAGAAAAGCTCCACAATCCAAGCTGACAGGATTGATTCCTCAGGTTTGAAACCCTGAAAGTTTGAATCTGTGTTTTTGACATTATCATCAGTGCTTTGCTGGTGGAAATGCCACTTGTAGCACGTAAAAAGCAACATTTTCTTCACAAAGCTGTCATTGCGAACAGCATTCCGCCTCTCTCCACTCGTCACTTCCAGCTTTACTCAGATCTGCTTTCATCCCGGCGTTTTTATCGCCTGTCCACACTGAACTGTGGCTGGAGTGAGAAAGCCAGTGTGGGTTTGCAGTCCAGATGGAGAGATTTGAGTAGGATGAAGGGAAAGACCGGAGAAAAGACGAGGCAGCTGTGGTTGGAGGAACGAAAGGAACGGAAGAAGAGGAGGAGGAGGAGGAGCAGCAGGGAGCAGGATGACAAGTTCGCTGGTGATAGTGGAGTTAGCCGAGTTAAGAGAGTGCTGGCTGAGGTGGGGAAGAATGACAAGTATGTGGGACATTTTCCAGAGCTGTGGTTTGGTGGATTCAGAAAGAGAGCGGAGAAGGGCGGCTGAAATAGAAAGAGAGAAAATACAGACAGAAGAGGACAGAAATGTAGCCTGTAACAGATTTATATACATGAGGAGATGATGAATGGTTGTACTTTCCCTGTTTTCTTTGCCTTTTCTGCCCCCCTCACTCAGACACAGCAGGATAAAAGGGTGGAGCAGGTCACGGCTGCAGTCATTGTTGTTCTGGCAGACAGACTTCCTGCTCCGACGCCCATCGATGCAACACAGCTGCATCCAAGCCGGAGGCAAACCGCTCACTCATGTTTAACCGTGCAGAGTTAAATACCTGTACAACGCTTCTTTACAACCGCATAATCAACCTGCGCTGATTTGCACTTCTGCATGCGAAAAAAATTCCATAAGTACACGCTGGAGTCTCCTGGCACATAGTGTGTAGTCTGATGCCGTATTTAAACCAGATGAGCAGAAACCTGTAAATCCTTTGATTATGACCCACCGCCAAGACTCCACTCAGCAACTTCCACTCCATCTACACGAGCCAGTCTGTCCTCATCACGTCATAAATCCACAAGTGTGAGGCTGTGAAAGCTTTAAAACTCAGCTAACTATGTTCAGAATAGTAATGACGGAAACACACTCAGATGTCAGCTTTAATGTATTCCAAAGCTTGCAGAAATTCCACTATCGCATCTCAGTTTCACATTGTGTACTCAACTTTAACCTCACATGTTACTTTTCTTCAGACATCCAGTTATGCAAAAAAAAAAAAGTATGAAGTTTCACTTTCTACTCTATGCAGATTTTTTAACCGATTCAGGTACTACAGTGTCCGTTACATGGGCGTGGGTTTGCAGGGATTTATTTAAAACACATGCTTTTGTCCTCCACAGCAGAGAAAAGCAAAAAATGTTTGATTATGAAAAACGCTGCATCTTGGTCTTTTTGTACTCTCAAAATATGAATTATGAGCTCACACAACCGCTGAATCTGTTGTGGAAAATGCAGTTACACCCATTAATTTTCCATTATAGTTTGAATTGCCACCTGGTGCTTTACATTTAGATATATCTTTAATTAGAAAAAGACATTTCCACCATAAATTGATGCAGAAAAGGCAGAAATTGCTGCAGATGTAGTGAATTTCAAAATCTGGGGATGTTCAGGGAATCCTGCTCGCTTGAAGGGTTGAATGTCAGAGGGAACCTGATAACTCAAAAGGTGTTCTGGAGCTTTTTTTGTTGAGTTACGTGTTGTCCCAATTTACACTTTACATTGCTTTTACACTTGATTTAATTTTAGAAACTTAGTTTTATTGTAGTTGTCCACATTGCAGAATTTCAACATGTACATCTTAAATGTATTATATTACGTTTCGGCTGAGGTTATGATAAGAGGACTGGCAGACTGTATCATAATGCTTTATTTTGATTTAATAGTAACTATTTTTTAAATCTTAGTATTTCCAGAACCTGCTTGTATTCTGAAGACGAAGCCATAAGTCAGTGTTAATGTTGTGATGGAGATTTTCTCTTTAAAACACAATAGATAAGTCATGATTTGAAGATTACCACAGGTTAGGATCAGTTTTTTTAATTAAATAAAAACATCCCCAGGGTTTTTTTTAAATTAGATTTCTTTTGGCATGAAATTATTGAGTTCTTTCAAACACCATTGAACATTTTACGGCAACTTTTAGAGACTGGTTTTGTAAATTGGGATGTTGTGTGGCTTCCTTCCAGTAGGTTTGTCTATCTGTTAGGAAGATCTACCATGTTGTTTTAATATTTTTTATATGCCTGGAGTAAAAAAATACACTAAATACAACTAATAAAGAGCTCAAAATGGGACCCCAAACCCCACAAAATGGCTCTTTAATGAACCTTTTTGAGAAGTTTGTCAAGTAATCTCTGCTGCAGGGATTTCTCAAAGAACCCTCTAGAAGTAAAAAGTAGTAGCGGATGGTGAGGAACCTCAAAAAATTCCTTGAGTCTGTTCTGTTTCTAAGTGTCGGAGTGAGTTGATGGAAGTTATCATCACCCTTGTAATGTAACATGAACACATCTTTGACATGTCATAGTGAAAGCAGAGAAAGATCCATGTATTTTTCCAACATTTTCTCTTGTATTTGAAGCTATTATGTGCAGCAGATTATTATTTTAGTGTTCCATGACTGTGGGAGCTTTCTGGTGTCTTCTTCCAGGCTGCTGTGGTATTTCACTGAAACCCCAAACCTTCATTTTCACATTTTCCCCTTCACTCTCTTTAACTGCTCCCCCGCTCGGCGTTGTCTCACCAGCGATGTTCCCGCGGGCCTCGGATTCACCACAGTCTGCTGAATGTGTGAGTCCTGGATGTGCACATGTGGTTCATTGTGTTTATGTGCGTGTCTCTTTGTGTGGCCGTCGGGGTTTGGCTGCCGGAGCATCACAAACCACCATCAGACTTAATTCGGCCTCTGTGGGCCTTTTCTAAATGTCAGGACTCCTCAAACGTTTTACTGACAGCGACCCCCCCCCCCCCCCCCCCCCCCCCCCCCCCCCCCCATCGCCACCGCTCAGCTTCTCCCACGGACCTCCATCTGATGGGGCTTCATCCCAGAGATGGACTAATGGGAACCTCTCCTTTGTGGTGGTTTCCAGTGTCCCACTGGTCCGGGAGTTGGTGGAATACCGTGAAATTGCGAAGCTTGTTTTGTGGATTTGGCAAGTTGTTGAATACAGCAGGACGCTTTACAGGAATTTAGCAGGACGTTGGGTTTTTTTCCTGACATTTTCTTGCATTAGCTGTTGGTTTGGGGTTGTTTTTCTTCACAGTGAGACCAACAGCGGTGACTGTTTATCCATTTAGAAATCAACATCGGCACACCAAACGCAAGTTATAGGTCGAGGAAGGACTCCAAATTATATAATGTAAACCTGGAACTATCAAAAGTCACGCTGAGGTCACACAGTTTTGAAGCTTTGAATTTAAAGTAGGATCTAACTTTATTGTTTCAGGGCTGCAACAAATGATGACTTTCATTGTGGATTTATCCCTCAGATGACCAGTTAATCCCTATCCTATATAATGCCTAAAAATGCAGAAAATCCCTGTAAGCCAAATAATGATGCTAAATTGCTTCTTTTGACCAAACATCATTATGAAAAACAAATGTATAAAACAGTGGAAAGGAGCAACTAGTGGATGTTTGGCATTTTTGTATGATGAATTACAGATAAGTAGATGGCTTCAGATTTGAGTGGAAATACTTTTTAAAGTTTATATCCACTTGACTGGATATAAACATGGATGTAGCCTTCAAGCTGCACTTCTTCTAAGAGCCACCAGGGGGTGATGCAAAAAGAAGCCAGATTATTTAGAAGTCTATGAGAAAGTGAGTGTGCTTCTTACTTGATTTGTTCCCTTATCAAGCATTTTCTGAATCAGTTTATGGGATCAACTGCTAGTTTCAAATCTGTTCAATACAGCATTAGGTTTATTCAGCAAAATATGGTCTCATTTAGAGGAAAATGGCTTTGGTAGATTGTGCTTAACGATTGTCATTTGTTTTGGCTAAATTTCAAACTCGATTCTTCAAACCAATTGTCCACAAACCAAACTACAGTTGCTACATCTGTCTTATATATGCTTTTTATGGTTCAACATAGCACTCTCTTATTTCTATGCATTTTGGCCTTTTATTCACATACAAATGCTGTTTTTGAAAACTCCTTCCTATGATGACGATATAAAGAAATTCACGGCTGCAGTGTTCAATGTAGGACCGGTAGAAACAAACTTGTCACTTCAGAGTGCGAGCTCTTATCTCCTTTGTTTACATGAGGCAGTTTTGTGTGATGTGGCATAAATGGAGCAGATGCTAACCTCGCTAACAGGACTTTTTACACATAAATGTACAGTTGCTTTTCCACTACACTGAGGCATTAGACGCACATATGATTCCCTTTTTCCTTGCTGCACCATTGTTGTTAGCCTGCCAGAACCAGGAGCAGAATTCATTATTCAGGCTTCTGGTTGGTCAACATGGCTTCTTTTGGGCAATTGTGTTTTTGTGTTTTCATGTGGAGAAAAGATTTTTTTTAAATATTGAGAGCAAAATAGGAGAAACTCTGTTAAATAAAAACCTTGTACATACTACTAGTACTGTCTGTTAGAGGCCAGACTCCGAGCTCTCTGTGGATTTGGGTGCAGTCGTGGCACAGTTTTCCTCTGAGAGCGTCGCTGTATTGGCTGACCAGGGAAGTCAAGTCTGGTTGTCTTTAGTGTCGGATGGCTGCTTCCATTGTCATCACAAGATGGCTCCAGCTCTGCACTGTGACGTGGTTGTGTGAGTAATGTGGTCAGACAGGCGAAGTTGTGTGTGTGTTTTTTATAAATGTGTGTTAGTGTGGGTCGGTGTGATTAGGTGAAGGTTGTGTGCACTCGTACAGTAGAAGTGTGTTACTGTGTGTGTGTGTATGTGTGTGTGTGTGTGTGTGTTGTCGACTCAGCCTTTTCCAGCCAGCCCCTTGCTCGTCTAAACCTCTAATCCCCATAATCCCCCTCCTCTCTCCCTCCTTTATTTTCTCCTCACCCCACCCTCGTTTTTCCAGCTCCCTTCCTGTCTCCCACTCCTCTCTTATCTCCACACATCCCCCTGTGTGTCTTTCACTTCTTAGCATCCAGTCTCCTCTAAATGTGGATTCATAATGTGGAGAATTTCTGTCTGCTGAGAGCCAGACAGAAGTGTGTGTTCAAATCAACAGCATGAACTCCTTTATTCATTAATTATTGATACAGTAGGTCAATAAAACAGTCGGTTAATAGCATCCCTCCCCTTTCTTCTTCTTCTTCCAGGCTGTGGAGAGAGAGCAGGTGGACAGTATTCAACCAAAGCTGCAGCATGTCAACGCAGTAGGTCAAGGTTTGATCCAGAGCGCCGCTAAACACACCGACACCCAGGCGCTGGAGCACGACCTGGAGACCACCAACCTGCGATGGAACTCACTCAACAAGCGGGTACGATTCTCGCAAACCATATGAGGCTTTATTGGTATTTCTTGCACTTTATCTAATATACACTAATGTTCAAATATTTGATGGTCACCCAGGCTATTTCATGTTTTCCATGAAAACTCACACTTTTATCCATGTGCTAACATAACTGCACAAGGGTTTTCTAATCATCAATGAGCCTTTCAACACCATTAGCTAACACAATGTAGCATTAGAACACAGGAGTGATGGTTGCTGGAAATGGTCCTCTGTACCCCTATGGAGATATTCCATTAAAAATCAGCCGTTTCCAGATAGAATAGTCATTTACCACATTAACAATGTCTAGACTACATTTCTGGTTATCTTCATTGAAAAAAAAAGCTTTTCTTTCAAAAATAAGGACATTTCTAAATGACCCCAAACTTTGGAACAGTAGTGTATATGTATACATCTAATACATTTACTGTATAATTCCCTACTGTTACATAGAGCTTCTGTTTCTCTCCTCATAATCATCTCTCTCATTCTCAGGTGGCAGAGCGGATCGCACAGCTGCAGGAGGCCCTGTTGCATTGTGGGAAATTCCAGGATGCTCTGGAGCCTCTGCTCAGCTGGCTGAGCGACACGGAGGAGCTGGTGGCCAATCAGAAGCCTCCGTCCGCCGAGTACCGCGTGGTCAAGGCCCAGATCCAGGAGCAAAAGGTAAGAATCTTAATATTTGTTCAGAAACCCAACCAGGAGCTGTAACACACAGAGCAGTATCATGTGACTTGCTTTTTGTCATCTGATGCATTTTATAAGAAGTATTTTATGGATTTGAGGCACTGATCATCAAACATCTGAGCTCTTAGATTCTTCTTCTGTTCTTTCTGTGAAATACACTGCCAGCTTTTTTCTGCAAATTAACAGGGACTTGAATTTTAAACTTTCCAGATTATTTCTTTTTAAATATCAACGTGACCAAACGATTCTCCCTCAGACAGGTGTGATCGCGGTATTATTGATATTCAGATGTCCTCGGTGTCCTTCAACCACAAACAACATCAAATAGATATTTGAATGACAAGCACACAGCAAACACTCAGTCGATGATCCGTCTGCCTGGCATCCAGTCGGCCCCAGTTGACTGTCTGCCAGTCAGACTGGCACAAAAACAGAGGCACGCATGCATGCTGGATTTGTATTGTTTTCAGAGACACACACACTTTTCCTTGTTTATCCACCATACATTTCCTGTGTTTGTGCACATACGAGCGCCGCAGTCTCGGCCAGCGATCAATCACATGTGTTTACATCCGTGACGGAGAGCCGTGTTACCGTTTGGCTCAGGAAGACAGTAAACTGTAGAACTGCATTCATGGGCTGAACCGAGCTGTTTAAAGCAGAGAGACGCTTCTGAGCTAGAAGGAAGGAACATCCTTGTATGCTGTTGTTGATGTGAAAACATTCCAAGGAAAGTAAATGAAAGGTTCTTCAACATCTACGTATTTTAGAGCAGCACCAACCATTAATAATGTTTTATAAAGTGTATATTAAAGACATCAGCTCACACAACTCCATTGGTGACAGTGTCAGATACTTTCCCTCAAAATAAAAGGGGAGATTGGTGATGTTTCCAAAAACTAAGTGTCGATCTCGGTGAATACAGATGAAAATCACACTTGGCTTTATAATAAGGAAATATTTTCCAGTGAACTGTATCTTTCATGCCTCATGTTTTCACAGATGTACATCAGGCGAGTTGTTTAGTGAAGCAGAATTTGTGACTTGTTTAAGTCTGAAGTGTAAACTCCCCACCCTTCTGCAAACATGGATGGATTAATTTCTACGTTTGGATTTGATAGTGGAACATGTTGACAGAAAGGAAAAATACTGTCAGATTGAATTAGGCTGTGTATTTAGGTGCACCTTGAGAAACAGATGCTGTTTAATACGTAAGTCTGAATGGCAGCTTCAGTGTTTTAGGTGAGTGTTGATTTAACTTTATCCTCATTTTTGAGGTGCTGCTATGTACTTCTGTTGAACTGTGGTATGTTTTATGTGACGCAGAAGTTTCAGGCTTGCTCACCTCCGTTTAACTTCTTAATATCAGAGGAGAATGTGATCTGGGATCTTAGTCTGAACCGATGTTCAGCCTGAATTGTTTGATAATGTGAGGAGCTCACAGATTCAATCTTAAACCTCCTGGACTGACCACAGCCCTGCTATAAAGAAACATGTTTGATAGTTACGAGTTAAAATTGAAGCAGTTATGGTTATTACTCTGCTCCATTACTCTACTGCAGAGCAGCAGACACTGTTTTGAGTGTTTGACTACCATGTACAGCTGAAAATATATGTGAAATAGCATATTTAGAGGGAACCAAAGCTCCTGTAGTGAAGGGGATTTTAAAAGGGTAGCACATGGATATTGGAAGGAGACAAAGTGGTTAAAATATGCGGCCAGTGGCAGGCTTAAACCCACAGCCTACATTCGGTGAGTCAGACTAGCAGTGATGTTACCTCCCCACCTCCTAACTCTGGACACATATTAGTCCTGGATGGAAGACAAGTTGGCCTCAGTGCTTCTCTCTGCAGTCCTGACTGCCCATTACAGTCGGTCTCCTTTCTGGTCGTAAATAAAGTGCACAGAACAAACAGGACTATTGCACTGTAGATCCTGAAATCTCTTTTGAATGAATTTTACCAATTAATGTGTGTGTTTCCGTCCTTCAGCTGCTCCAGAGATTGTTGGACGACCGCAGGCCGACGGTGGAGATGATCCGAGCTGAAGGCGAGAGAATCGCAGCCACAGCAGACACTCAGGACCGAGAGAAGATCCAGACCCAGCTGCAGAGTCTAGCAGAGAGATGGTCTGACCTGCTGGACAAGGCCAGCGGCAGGTAGATATTATCCGCTGCACAGGTTTAAGCTCTGATGTCGGCAAACCAGTCAGATTTTTAGCAAGTCTACAACTCCTGAAACTGTAATTTGATCTCTGACCTCGCTGCAGAGCATGAAAGAGAGATGGAAACTTTTAGTGTCACATTTTATCCTTTCAAAAGGCAGCTCAGATAATACTACAGCAACCGTAAGCTGCAGGTTTATCTTACAGTAAATGTGCGGTTTAGGAGTACTCAGTGGTTTACCTCAACAACATGTTATCTTGTGGTTTTTTACTGTTTCTGTTTCATGTTAGAGTGTCTGTTATGTTTTTAAAGAAGTATTCTGTGACTCTACAAATGATTTCAAAGACTCTTCTGTTCACCAGGGAAGCAAATGATCCCTTAAGAGGGAATAATGTACAAACATACATGACGCATTTACAAAGTAGAGAGGAGGTTTGAGATCTCAGATGTTCGTGTAAAGCTGTGTCATAATGTATAATGTTACCACACGTTCATGCCTGACTACATGCTGTCAGCCATCATATAAGACCGTCTGTCACGTCGCAGCAATTTATCACACCGTCTACTATGAATGCATGTACAGACACATACACACAGCTGCTTTCTGTACAAACACACTATGAGCTTGTCTTGGCACTGAAATATACACACAAAAGATAAAAAGATGTTTTCTCACCACTGTCTCTGACACACTACAGCAATCTATTTTATCTGTTCACAGAATACTTAAAATCGAATTATGTTTATGTAATAAAGCTTCATGAATGTTTATTGAATTGTTTAGAAAAAGATGACAGCTGTATGACACAAAATCAACAGCAAATCTTGCAATAACAGTAACAAAAAAAAGAGTGAAAGCAATAAAGTGCCAATAACGGTACGCCACCTCCTCCTCATTCGTCTTTGTCACCACCTCCCCTCTCAGGCAAGGCAGTTGGAGGAGCTGCAGGTTTTGGCTCTTCAGTTCCACGAAGCCCTGGAGCCAATGGGTGAATGGCTGAGCACCACCGAGAGACGCCTGAGCTCCGCCGAGCCGATGGGAACCCAGACGGCCAAGATCACCCAGCAGATCGTCAAGCACAAGGTACCGTTTGGCCCGGGGACCTGACCTGATTTTTAGACAGACAAAGCACCCATCCTCATAAACACACAAAGAGACAGCAATCATTTTATAATGTACATTTACTTATTGACATGGCAACTCGATGGAAAAAGAAGAAAAAAGAACCACAAAGCACTTCTTCATAACCCAAAAATGACCTTTTACTTGTTTATTTCTTGAGTTTTTAGGTTTCATTAGGGATGTCCCGATCAATTTTTCTTTAAATTTGCTCCCGATCTGATTCACTATCTGCCCATAGCCGAGGATATTTTCCTAGATATATTACGCATTTCAAGTGTTGTACATTAGCTGAAGCACCTCTTACTGTTTAAAGCATCCACAGGATGGAAGCACTTCAGTGTAGCAGAGAGCACTGGGGGAGTTTAGCTCGTAAAGGAGCACCGTGACAGAGACTTATTGGCAGGTCAGGAAACAAGTGTTAAGTCAAGATAAAGTTAGGAAGTGATCCTTCATCTCAGTTAAACGTCTTATGGCCACAACAGATGGAAACAAAGAATCTGGCGTGGGTTTGTGTGGATACTGATGCTTTGAAATTCCTGTAACTGCCTAAGGATCGGGCTCACAACATCCCTAGTTTTCATTTCTGTTAGGCCCATTTTTTAAGTTATTTTTTAAGTTCTTCAAGTCATTCTTCTTCAAGTCATCCTTTGGTGTTTATGATCTCATTTCAATCTATGATTTATCATCTGCATGCTCATATTTTAAGTTTTCATCCATCTTCTTGTTGTTTTGCTTTTCATTTCTCACTTTCCTTTACATCAAACACACACAAACACACACACACTTCCCAGGCGCTCCAAGAGGACGTTTCCTCCCGGGAAGCCGTGGTCGACCACCTCGAGTCGCTCAGCCAATCCCTGACGCCGCTCAGCTGTGCGGCCGATCAGGATTGGTTGAGCGAGCGCGTCGGGGCGGTGAGGTCGGGTCACTCGGAGCTGGCCGATTGGTGCTCGAGGCGGGCGGGTCTGCTGGAGCAGGCGCTGGCCAACGCTCAGCTGTTTGGGGAGGAGGAGGTAGAGGTGCTGAACTGGCTGGCCGAGGTGGCTCAGAGGCTGGCTCAGGTCTCCGTCCAGAGCTACCAGCCTCAGCTGCTGGCCGAGCAGCACAAACACACCCTGGTACGACTTCATGAACACACCGAGTGTCAGCTGCAGTCACCTCATGAAAGGGAACAACAGCCATTAGAAGCTCTGTCTTTTAAAACAGCCATAAAATATTAAATATATAGTATAGAAGTAACAATAGTGCATTAAATAAAACAATAATAAACCACAAATATTTCTAGATTGTATTATTTTGCATGAAATTATGATTTAATAATCTACTGACGTTCTAAAGGCATTTAAACCTCTAAATTTCAAGCAACATCTTAGCATTTTTTGGTCCTAACACATTTTACTCACTGTGAGCTCATTTTTCACTGTAATATAAAATCCTGCACCTCTATGGAAACAACACAACTAGGACTAGAAGTGGAAAGACCTGTGCTGTATCTTACAGTTATAATGCCATACGTCATAAAAAATTAATCAAGCACAAGCTGAAAGTTGATGGTTTTGTTTTGGGGTTCAGAGGGTTAAATCAAAAGCTAATTCTGGTGGCACATAATACACAGCAGACGGTGTCAAAATGCTGTTTTATTACCTAAACTTTTGGGGTTTTTATTACAGAAAACATTCACATTGTAGCGACGATTGAGTTTCTGTAGTTCATAGAAAAATGTTTTTATCTCGTGTAAACGCTCACTGTTTGTATTCCCTCAGTCTCTGAACGAAGAGATCTTAAGCAGGAAGAAAACTGTGGATCAGGCCATCAAGAACGGACAAGCTTTACTGAAACAGACCACAGGTAATAATCTAAACTTCATTAGGTTTGATTATTTCAAGATTTAGCGTGTTTGTGCTTGTGGTTGAAAGCCGTGAAGTGTTTTGATGAACAGCAACTACAACATCAAAGCAGCTTTTTCTAAGGGATAAAAGCACTTCTTAATCTATGCCTTTTATCACTATAACTCAGTGTTTTCACAGATGCAAAATGACCAGCCTTAGTGCGAGAAACACACTTGACAGTGAAACATTGTTTTAGCTGCAGACTTACATCCAAACCACACATTTTTAGATCAGCTATGACCCACACTGGAACATCTGGTTTCTCTTTTCCGACCATAATGTTAGCCGTGCCGACTGCTAGCACTATTAGCGAGTTAATTGTTGGTCTGCCTTTGAGTACACTGTGTGTGTTTATTGTCATATTTAGGTGGACAAATGTGGCCATAAAAGCTGTGCCAAGCTGTCAAACTGAGGATGCTGTGAGATTTTACAGAACATGTTTGCAGTGTTAAGACTCAAAGATGGTTTAACAAACAACTAAACACGGAGTTTGGTTTGAACACATGTTTCGATATGTCACATTATTTATAAACACACATCCTAAGAAGATAACATCTGCAGCTGAAATGTAGAAATGTGTTGTGGCGTCCTGATTGATCGAGTTCTTTGTCCTCCTGCAGGTGAGGAGGTCCTCCTGATCCAGGAGAAGCTGGATGGCATCAAGTCTCGCTACGCTGAGATGACGGCGGGCAGCAGCAAGGCCCTCCGCACCCTGGAGCAGGCCCTGCAGCTGGCCACGCGATTCGCCAGCGCCCACGACGACCTCAACCAGTGGCTGGACGGCATGGAGGCGGAGCTTAACAACGTGGAGCCCGACGCCACGCCTGCCTACCAGGAGAGACAGAAGGTGGGAGGAGTGTTGTGCTTGTAACTGTTGTCCGTTTGAGAAGCTAGCAAAGACTGACTTACAGATTAGTACCCAGCCAGGTATTTTTGGCTCCCGATATCCGATCTGCCATTACCGTTTTCCTGGATAATATACACTCTTAATGTGTTGTAGATTGGCTTTAGTAAATAATGTCTCCACTGTTCAGTGCCATAGCAACCAGGTGTGGCATTTCAGCGTTGACTAGCAGAGACCATTATGGGAGTTTAGCTCGTAGAGGAGCCCCGTGATAGAGACTTTAAGCTTATTGACCTCAGGCCAGCTGACGATGCATAACTGAAGTTGGGTTTATATTAAATATTGTATCTACATCCCAGATTAACATCAGCTGGGTGTCCTTCAATGCATTTTGAAAAACATTTCCTTGTGAAATCGGATACCAGAGTATTGGTTTATGTTGATACCAAACAGCTCAAATACACCTGACCAAGTGAGGGACATTCCAAATGGATTTTGTTGTTTTCAGTGTTGTACACCATTTCAGCTGATTCCAAATGAAAAGAAATCACAATAACTAGCAGCAGCCGCTCATTGTTGTCTTTGTAAATATCACACTACCACATCGAGCTTAACAGGACCTATCAGGCTGCAGTATTTAGACATGGTTGTATATATGTTCAGGTATTTCACATTAGAACATCACTTGTTTAAAATGAGAGTTTGGAGCAACATCGTCAGACTCTGCATCTGTCTGCTGCATCCATTCCCGTGTACACTTCACTTTTTGTTGTTGTACTTTGCTAAGATGCAGCTCTTTATCTGGATTGTATTTCCTTTTTCTCACCGGCTGATTGGGACATTATGGTTAAAGTATGTAACCACGGCGCTTAGCTAACAACTCGGTAAAACTTAATCGTCCACATCTTACAATTTTTAAAGATTATTTTCAGCGTTTTTTTGTCCTCATTATGAAAAAGTGTGTTTGAAAAGCAAATTTAATGACAGCTCCTGTCTGTAATGACATTTTCAGCCTTTCCAATACCAGCCTACCCACAGCTGAGTTACCATAGAAACATTGATTTCTGGGAACTCAATAACAGTTTGTAAAAGCTTTAAAAGGATTATTGCCATTTAATTTTTTGCCTTCCAGTTTTTTCACTCCACAATGACATTTAATGTGCTCCCGGTTTACTTCACATGTTCTTCAAAAGCAGCAGAAAGGGACACGATGCTCTCAGTGCCATTTACACAACTTTTTGTGCATGAAGTTATATTTTTCCTGTGTAATCATTAGATAAATTTGTAATTCTAACCCTTTGGCTTGACTTTTGCAGGAGCTGAAGAAAGTGTCGGCTGAGAAGCGTCTGGTGTTGGACACGGTGAACGAGGTGGGCAGTGCTCTCCTGGATCTGGTGCCGTGGCGAGCTCGTGAAGGACTGGACCGCCTGGTCGCCGACGCCAACCAACGATACCGCCAGGCCGATGACACCATCACTCAGCGGGTGCAGCTGGTGCAAGCCGCCATCCAGAGGTCACAACAGGTACTGCAGGCAGCTTTAACCGATGTAAACTTGCGTTATATTTGTCTGTTTAACTGTTGGCACTTAAATCGGTTCACTGCTCCTTTCAGTATGAGGAGGCCGTGGATGCAGAGCTGGCCTGGGTTGGAGAGACGGAGCGTAAGCTGGCGTCTCTGGGGCCCCTGAGCCTGGAGCCCGATGTCACCGTGGCTCAGCTGCAAGTGCAGAGAGCGTTCAACATCGACATCATCCGACACAAAGACACCGTGGATCAGCTCCTCAGCACCAGAGACGACATCCTGGAGACCTGCAGCGACGCTCAGAAGGACGCTCTGATGGTGAGAGATTCTTTATTTTGGTGAACCTTCAAGGGTTTATAGAAATGAGGAAGAAAGACACCAGAAACTGACACGGCAATGATTAGTCCATAAGTTGTCAACTATTAAAGTAATTACCTACTATTTAGAAAATCGCCAGCTAACAGTTTTTCGTCAAAAGGCAGATACTCTCTCTACTTTTAAAATGAGGCTAAAACCTTCCATTTTGGAAAAGCTTATAGTTTAGGCTGCTTCGGTGACCCTGAACTAGTCCTTAGCTATGCTGCTACTAGAGCTAGAGTGATTAATCAAAACATTTTTTAGAAAATTGATTAATTGGTTTGAGTAATTTTTTTAAGAAATGAAAATGTCTGTGATTCCAGCCTTTTAATGGGAATGTTTTCTAGTTTCTTTCCTCCTCTGTGACAATAATATTTTTGAGTATGGACAAACAAAGACATTAAAGAACGCTGAAAGACAGATTTTTTTTTTTTTTTAGCATTTTCAGATATTTTATAAACCAAACAAATAATCCGTAATTGTTCGTTGCAGCCATAGATATTTGCAAGAAACATGGCAGAAATAATCCCTAATGTCTTCATCTCTGCCCTCAGGTGAAGACAGATTCTCTGAGTGCTCGTTATGATACAGTGAGTCAGAGCCACAGCGAGCGGTTCTCAGCTCTGGAGCAGGCCCAGGTTCTGGTGGCTCGGTTCTGGGAGACCTACGAGGAGCTGGAGCCGTGGCTGGGTGAGACTGAAACCCTCATCACTCAGCTTCCACCACCGGCTATCGACACCGACGCTCTCCGCCTGCAGCAGGACCAGATGAGGGTAAAGGAGGACGTAGAATGTCTCACTTCTGCTTGTTTTCTCTCGGTTTGTCTCGTAGTTAAACATCTACTCACTTTCTATGTTCTTAATGTCCTCTCCAGCTGCTCAGAGAGTCCATCGCAGAGCACAAACCCCACATCGACAAGCTGCTGAAGATCGGACCTCAGCTGGCCGAGCTGAGCCTCCATGAGGGGGCGACGGTGACGCAGCGCTACACCGACGCTGAGAGACGCTACCTCGCCATCAAAGAGGACGTCAAAGGCCGCGCTACAGCACTAGATGAGGCGGTTTCACAGTCTGCTCAGGTACATCTCAGAGGACGCATTAACTGCTTTACTCTGCTTTAACTGCAGACCTGGGTCTAATGTGTTGTTTCTCTCTGATACGAGAGATTCAGAAAGCCTGTTTGTAATAGAATTCAGCTGATTTAAGCCACATTTAGCGTACAGACTGACCTAATTTGTTAAACTGCACCTATCTGACCCACAGTACAGATTACAGAAATGCTGTTTAGCCCAGGTCTGTTCAGAGCTTGTTGTTTTAGTGTCTGCAGCCATGGATGAAACTGAGGCCTGACGTGATTAATAAGCAGCATGGGCTTTGTTTTTGTCTCAGTTGCTTGCTTTAAACTAAACGATAATGTGGATTTATTTTGCAATGTCACGGGTTTGGTTAAAGCTGAATTTTACATAAATTTGTTGTTTTCAAGACTTATTTCTTAGAATAGTTTTCTCAACAATTTTATATCTGCAGTCCATGTTTAAGCAAACAGCATTGGAAGACTTTTTTTTTTTAGTAGCACACTGTAAAAAATACTCCATTCTCTATTTGAATGAAACTGTGCAAATATTATCAACAATATTTACATAAATGTCAAAAGTAAAAGAGTTATTTTTCTGAAAAAAATGCTCCCTGTTGACCTTTTAATGTTTTAGATTTATCAAAATTTATCTGTCAATTTTGCATTTCACACCTGCAGATGTTACAGTTGAGCTCATTTTATCTACTTTATATACTGTTAGGTAGTTTTATCCACAGCAATTCATCATATTTGATAAAGTCATCATATTTTTGTCTGTAAAAAGTCAACTTTTTAGGCAAAGCAGCCTTTTTTCAGCTTTGTGACATTTTACAGCTGGTCCAAGAGAGTTTTTCAATAGTTAGAAGAAGTTCTCAACCCATAAAGTAAAACTGAATCCTTCAGTTTATTAGAAAAAATCAAATTTCAGATCACAGATTTGGAGATAAACAATTCAAATCTGAATAGCAAGTGTTTATGAAAGCTGTCAGACAAGTGTAGTGCAATGCAAAGTATAATAGCCTGTGACATGTAGTGAAGTAGAAGTATAAAGGTGCATAAATTGTCAGTACTTAAGTAAAATACAAATACTTTCAATTTGTATTTAAGTGCAGTACTAGTAAATGTACTTTCACTTCTGCAAGCAGCACGTACCGTTAGCTTAATTTTACCGTTTAGACTTTTCTGTATCACACCATGTCTTCTCATAGCGTAGTTTTCTTTACAGACATTTCACTTTTTCTTTGCTCTTCATCCCATGAGATGTCACTGAACGGCCGGTGTTTGCTGCACTTTGTTCTGTATGCATGTCTCTGATTTAACTCATTGTGTTGTTTCTCCACCCTCCGCCCCCCTCAAACCGATCCACGTTTGCTCCTTTTCCTCCTCCACTTGCACTTTATCCTCCTCCTCCTCATCCCTCAAAACCACCTCCTCATGTCTCTCCTTAACCTCACCCCCCATCCCATCCCATCCCTCGTTCATTGTGGATGTGTGTGTTGCCCCCCACCACCATTTTCTCCATGGTCACTGCTCACTGCAATCACCAGCTGGTAGAGGTAAGACCATTGACTGACCACATCAGACTGGCACTTGGGCTGCGGTTACACCACATGATTCAGTCACTAATGAAAATCAATACCCAAGAATCAGGCTTATCTTAATCAAGCACAAATCTCACCAGGTGAATACGTTTTGAAATTCCCAAAATGCAGAAACATTATCTGAGCAAATAAATCGATTATTCCAGAACAGTTCTAACCCTTTGAACCTAAAGCAGATTTAGGGTGTTTTATTTACTCCTATCACATTTTTACTCACTGTGGGATCATTTTTCACTGCAGTAATGATAATAAAGTCATGCATCTCGATGGAAACAACACAATTATGAAGAAGTAGAGTCGACTCAGACGTGTCTATTGTCGGTATGAATCAGTTATAGTGCCATGAATCTTAAAATATATATACATATAGAAAAGTTGAATTTCTTTTCTATTTTTTCTTTTTTTTAATTTAAAATCCTGGAATCAGCATGTACAATATTTTCCAAATAACCACAGGTGTTACTAATACATGGCTTCACATGCTGTACATATCATTACATTTTTTTAAATTTTGTTCCATATTTGTCGCCTACCCACTCTGTGTAAGCCAAAAAGTCCCTACATTTTTGTGGAGTCACTGTTAATCACAGCTGAGTCACTCGTGGCTTCACAGTTGTGCAAATGAATGCATCATTTTTTTGTTTTTCACAGAATCCAGTTTGTACAAATGATTTATTTTTGGCAATTTGTTAAATGAGGCGTGTAGAATAAAGTGATTTTGATCAAACATAATTTTAAGCTTAGATTTGGTTGAGTTTTCTGAGAAACGGCGTGTCCCAGATGAGTTCAAGGGCTGTTTGTAAGCTGAAAATCTAAGATTTCTCTCTGTTTTTACTGTTTGTAGCTCCGATGAAGGTTTTAATTTTGGCATTTATCTCAGAGATGAGGCCTTGCAAACCCATCGACAGGTTTGGGGGTTCAGAGGGTTAAGAAGCAAACACTGATATCAAAGGATGTCTGAATTATTTCTGACAATTAATATCTTTAATATCATCTCAGTTGCAGCTTTTTGACAAGTATCTGTCTGAATCATGTGTTTTCCAACCCTGAGTGACAAAAAGACTGAACCTGATCAGAGCTGCTCCTTCTGTGTGTGATTGCAGACTTGAATTAAGTCTAGTCTAAAGTAGGCTTGATTCAAGTTTTAAAGTCAGCCATAGCTGTCCTTTTGTAATGTAAAAAATTCCCTTGTGTTTAGATGAGTTTTGTTTTTGTCAGTTGAATTTCTCTCAACTCAGACGCTGTTTCATGAGTGCTCTCTTGTTTAAAATGTCTCCTGAGTCCTGCAGAGTGACTCTGCTGTGTTTATAGCTCCCTCTTGTGTGGTAGATTGAGTCCAGCTTTGGGTGACATTCTGAAAGTGCCATATTGAGATTTTTAGGATTGTAGAGGATACTACAGTATTCTTGTTCTACATATTAGATAATGCCTGAAATATGATAAAAGTTTAAAGTTATTGCAGTCTGCCACAGATGGCCAACCACCCTCGAAACATCTCAATATTTTCCCACTTTCAAACTGTCACCCAGCTATCAAACCTAAACCCAACAGCTTTACCACGCTCTCTCGTCCTCCTCTTCATAATTTATTCTTGCGGGTCTCCCTCCAGTTCCATGACAAGATGGACCCGCTGTTGGAGACCCTGGAGGGGGCCGTGCAGCGGCTGCGGCAGCCTCCTCCGGTGGCAGCAGAGGTGGAGAAGATCAGGGAGCAGCTGGCAGAGCACCGAGCCCAGGGGCTGGAGCTGGACAAACTGCTGCCCAGCTTCTCCGCCCTCTGCGCCCGAGGAGAGGAGCTCATCGGCAGGGCGGCTCACGACGATCCTGCTGCTCAGGGTGAGAGGCTGTGATGTTTCTGTCTATAGTGACAGCTGCATAACATTCACACTGAAAGACAGACAGGCCACAGAGTTAATGTGTTAAACAGGGTGTTATAGTGCCTATAAAAAGTCTTCATGGTGTCGTTATAGCCGGGAGCACCGATCACCCCCCACATTCTCACAGCTGGACTGAAATCTGGGCTCTGACTCAACTAACTGCAGAACATTTGTTGTCTTTAAATCATTTCTGTCTAGTTTTGGCTGTTTGCTTCAGGTTATTGTGTTGCTGCAAAACAAATGTTTTCAAAAGTCACAGTTCTCTTGCAGACTGCATCAGGTTGTCCTAAAGGATACCCCTATCTTATACATGCCATGATGCTGCCACCACCATGCTTTACTGTTGGCATGGTGTGTTTGTTATGATGTGCAGTATTTTATGTCCACCAAACATAGCATCTAGTCTCTTATACTACAATCACTGAGACACATTAACTGCACTCCATTTCAATAATTGTGTGACTTCTAGCACCAGTTGGCTGCACCAGTGTTGAATTGAGGGCTGGATACTTACACCATCAGTTATTTTTGCTTTTTTTGTTGTTGTTGACATCACTTTGCAATAATTTGACCTGAACAATTCTTTTCTGTAAATTCTCATCCTAAAAGATATATTAAATTGACCACGATTCAAGCAATAAAAAGGAAAAACTTCCAAGCAGGATTAATACTTTTTATAAGCACTGTAAATCAAAGTTTACATTTGTTGCACTTATTGCATCCACTGTTATGTCAGATTAATTCCTGCTTTTTTTTTCATTCCATCTTGCAACACATTACCTGGTTTTAATGAAGGCCTGTCGGCTGATTAAGACGCTGAATGATTTGGGGAAAATATCTAAATGTAGTTTTTCTTAGAGATATTGCTCCTTGATTTGTGATATAATTGTTTCATTCTACATTCACCATGCAATAGTTTTAAAACATGACTCCACTTCCATCCATCCTCCTTGTGTGACACACAGAGGACAAGACAAATGTAAACATTGAATTATGGATTCTATAAAAAGCTTTCACCCTTCTTGGAAGTTCTCCCCATTCGTTGCTTTTCGACATTCACTCATGGTCAATTCAGTTCATTTTTTGACAAGAATTTACAAGAAAGGACTCTTTCATGTCAAAATAAAATATCAAATGTACACCCCCTGTCAAAAGTTTTGAGACACTTTCTCATTCAAATAAATTAGAACAGGGGGTGTATGCCGTCCTCCCAGCATGATGGCATGAATTGTAAAATAATTGACACAACAGTTTAAACCGTGGATGTTTCTTCCACTTTGCTACACACTGCCAACCCTTATTAGACATTCAGTGTGTGGCTGTAAAACTTTCTCACTAAAATGGAAACTACTGGCTGTAATCTAAACAAAACACTGCAGTGCCATTTTTTTTAATCAATAAAAGGACATCAGAAGCTGCAGTGAGTCAGGACAGAGAACCAAGTATAATGGGCTTCTGTAAGTGTGATAACTACTAAAACCTTATTCTGGGCTTTGGTCCAACAAGTTCACTGGGTGAACAATTAACTGGCTGAAGTTGGTCTCTGTGGAAGCGGCACCAGGCCAGCAAGAGACCTTGTCAAATCTGGAAAATGAACAGAAACAGCAGTGAAGTTCTGCATTTTTCTTCCAATGCCAACACATGGTGAAGCCGAACACACACGTGTCTTTGTTAAATCGCCCTCTGAAGAACTTTGTGCTGCTGCCTCCATTACAATGAAAGACCTCACTGTGCTCTGATAGTAGGAGTGGACTCAAGAAGGACGTAACATAACAGCACTGTACACAAGATGGCAAAATTCAGACTAATACGCAGCTAATCCGAGGCTAGATGGCTTTGTATGAATAAGAAGTATTTCCCTCCACCAGTCTGTTTAAACCATCACTTGTGTCGCCTCCCTGCTGCAGCTGTTCGTTCTCGCCTCCTGCGCCTCCGTTCTCTGTGGGATGAGATCCGGCAGCGAGCCGAGGAGAAGGAGGGGAAACTGAACGACGTGTTGGACCTGGCCGGGAAGTTCTGGGCCGACGTGGCGGCGCTACTGAGCACGCTCCGAGACTCCCAGGATATTGTGAAGGAGCTGGAGGACCCTGGGGTTGATCCATCGCTCATCAAACAGCAGATTGAGGCTGCCGAGGTACGAAGGAGACGCTTTGGGCAGTGGCATGCATCAGGAGGGGAAAAGAGCTGAAAAACGGTGGCGACGTTGTACTAAATGAACCTCTGTTTCTTTACCAGGCCATCAAGGCAGAAACAGACGGCCTGAGGGAGGAGCTGGAGTTTGTCAGGACCCTCGGAGCCGACCTCATCTTTGCCTGCGGAGAAACTGAGAAACCTGAAGTCAAGAAGACCATAGATGAGGTGAGAACTCAGAAGCCTTATTGCCCTAGTTTCACATGGTGAGCCACAAACTAATCCTCCTTCCTGTGTCTCAGATGAACGCTGCCTGGGAAGGCCTGAACCGGACATGGAGGGAGAGGATGGAGAGGCTGGAGGAGGCCATGACGGCTTCTGTTCAGTATCAGGATGCACTGCAGGTTTGTACAGCCCACATGTTGACATTAAACTGGGCCTTCATTGATCTGGGTTAAGTGGATTCATCCAGTTTAATTACAGTATAGTTCTAGATAGCTGGAGGCAATGTAAGATTTACAGTCTCTCCCTTTTTGTTCTATGTAAGATTGCATAAACTGATCCAGAGCTTTACAAGAAATTTATTAGCTGTTCTATCATAGACATTGTTCCAAAAAAATTATTGTCCTGTTTTTCTATTGTTTAATATTTTATACTATTTTATACTCCTTATAAATTGATTGTCTTAGGTTGTTTATAATTTGGTATCTAAACTGTAGCAAATGTATTTTTGTTTCTGGCCCTGCCTGGTGTTGCAGATCCTAAATTAAAAAACAAAGCAAAACATGCAGCACAGCAGCACCACAACATAACTACTGTACTTCAGTCAATTACAGAAGCTAGTCATATGTTTCCGAGCCTGTGTTTTATCTTTGCACCAATTTAGCAATGAAAATCAAGACATTTCTCATGTGTTGCTCTTGGTAACCAGAAGCTAATTTCTGTGTCACGTCTCCAGTCTATGTTTGATTACCTGGACAACGCTGTGATCAAACTGTGTGACATGTCGACTGTGGGAACCGACCTGGGGACTGTCAAACAGCAGATTGAAGAGCTCAAGGTTGGCATAAGTGTTTTTCATAGCAACAGTTTCCTGAGATCCCAAAGGGTCAGAATTCTAACAAGAACTAACCACAATTTGCTCTCTCGTCCTTCAATCTCACTCTTCCCCTGAGCAGCAGTACAAGGTGGAGGTTTACCAGCAGCAGATCGACATGGAGAAGCTCTGCCACCAGGGGGAGCTGCTGCTGAAGAAAGTGTCCGACCAGACCGACAGGGACATGATCCAGGAGCCGCTCATCGAACTGCGACACCTCTGGGACAACCTGGGGGATAAAATCACCCAAAGACAGGTACTCAGACAGCAGCACTAACTGCTCCAGGAGCGTTAGTCTGTAGAAAATATATCTGACAGCTGCTTCTCATTACAGTTCCAGTGCTCGAGTTCCTATTTTTAAGCCAGAACGTCTGTCCTCTTTTCCCCACAGCACAAGCTGGAGGCTGCTCTGCTGGCCCTGGGTCAGTTCCAACACGCCCTGTCGGAGCTGCAGGCCTGGCTGAGCCACACTCACACCACTCTGGACACACAGAGACCCGTCAGCTCCGACCCGAAGGCCATCGAGATCGAGCTGGCCAAACACCACGTACGTCTCAAAGTCCTTACACACTTTTCGAATTAAATTCCCTGTATGATTATCCCAAAAAACCAAGCATTGGCCTCCATATTTAACTTAAAAATAAGTTAATATGCTTTTAGCCTCTGTTCGGCTCTACATGTAAGACCTGTTGCACCTCAGCATTGAAATGTGATTCTGTCTCCCAGGTTTTGCGTAACGACGTGCTGTCCCATCACGCCACGGTGGAGACGGTGAACAGCGCCGGTGCCGAGCTGCTGGAGTCGTCTCCTGGCGATGAGGCCAGTCACCTGAGGGATCAGCTGGATCAGCTCAACCAGAGCTGGGAGAGTCTACTGCTCAAGACCCAGGAGAGGCAGAAACTCCTGGAGGCCGCCCTGCAGCAGGTACGGAGTTTTGATAGAGCTTCCTCCCATTGAACTACAGTAAAAATACTGTACTTATACGACAAAAAAAAAAAAACATAAGTATACTAGAAATTAATCAAATACTGCACATGTTTATTTGGGATCAAGAATTTAGATCTTCGTGAAGCCTCTGTAGTTTGTCCGGTTGCACAGTTATTGTAGTTTATGCTTCATTATTAAAGAAATTATACAAAAATTAAAGCCTTTTTAGTCGTGGTGGTAGTGCTATTTGCCGCTGCAGTATTTAACTAAAATCTTCTCCTGACCCTCCCTTGCCTGTTTCTTTGCAGGCTGAAGGTTTCCATGGCGAGCTGGAGGAGTTTCTCCAGTGGCTGAGGAGGACGGAGAGCCAACTGTCTGCTGCCAAACCAACCGGAGGTTTACCTGAAACAGCCCGAGAGCAGCTGCAGCAGCACATGGTACAGAGTCATATTACACCTTAATACTCACAGTATTATGCACAGTACACAGCTACACATCAGACAGGCCATGCTGCACTGTTTGTATCTATTTTACATGTTTTTGAACTCAACTGAACTATTTTGTAGTAATGATAAGTTTATTTGTATAACACTTTTCAAAACAAAGTGCTTTCCAAAAGAAAAGTCGAATTAGACAAATCAAACAAATTCAACAAATACATAAAATCCTTAACATGCAGTATAACAAGATGAGTAGTTATGTTCAAATCAAGATGTTCTTTGTCTTCTGTTTTTAAACATCCCACAGATTGAAGCTGCAGTGAGATACAGTTTTATTAATGCTTCATACTTTTTACACAAATCCCAAATTTGACATTTATTATCACTTTGTTATTTATTCTTTTGATTTTCTGTCAACAGAAATGATCTGTTGCTATAAACATTCTGTGAAATCAGTGGTACAGTGTACTGAATTATGTCTTATTCATATGTGCTCTGTGAGTAAAATATAATTCAGCTTTCACCATGTAAACTGAATTCACAATATACAGATCAGATATATGCAACTCTGCAGCCAGAGATACTCGCAGATAGGGGAAAAAAAACACAAACTATAGGAGGGAGAAGCTGGAATTAGAGAGTTTATACTTTAAAAATTACTCCGTTTAGTCAATTATCAAAATAGTTGGCAATGAATGTGCTGGTAATCTTGCAGACTGAGAGTGAAGTTCTCTACTGGATTAATGTTGGACTGTACAGTGAAACTTTGTTTATTGCTGTTTGAGGCATTTTTTAGCAATGGAACCTATCTAGAGTCAGCTCAGCACTTTTAACATTAAATATGCAGCATTATTATTTACTACAAGTTTTGAACAGATGCTCAGAGTCTTAGTTTACACGGAGACACTTGGCAGATGGGGACTATAAAACTTTAATCGCCTCCATTGTTCTACAGCAGCTCAACACAACACTCACCTGTTCATCACTTCATGCTCGTGTCTTCTCCGTCTGCAGGAGCTTCAGGCTCAGCTGAATCAGCGAGCGGATCAGTACCATCGTCTGCTGGATCAGGGAGAGTCCATGCTGCTGGCCCGCGGAGGAGAGGAGGCCGGACCCGGGACCACCCAGACCCAGCAGAACCTGGCCATGCTGCAGAACAAGTGGGGCAGCCTCAACACCAAGATGGACGACCGCAGGGTAAGACGACGTGGATGAACTTGTCTTTAGTTTGGTTTCACTGATATTGTTTCTTTCACAGGGTTAACTTTGAGCTTTTTCAACCTTTCAGGGAAAACTGGAAGAGGCCGTGTCCTTGGCGACAGGCTTTCAGACTTCCCTGCAGGACACCATCAACTGGTTAACGCAGGCTGAACAAACCCTGAACATGGCTCAGCCCCCCAGCCTCATACTGGACACTGTCCTCTTCCAAATAGACGAGCACAAGGTAGATAAGAAGCGCTGTGTAAATGTCTATCTTGCTCTGTTTAACCGGTCAGTTTCAGCATCATAACTCTGCTCTTTCCTGCGTTTGTCCAGGTGTTTGTGAATGAGGTGAACACCCACAGAGAGCAGGTCCTGGCTCTGGAGAAGGCCGGCTCTCAGCTTCGCTTCGCCAGCCTGAAGCAGGACGTGGTTCTCATCAAGAATCTGCTGCTCAGCGTTCAAGCTCGCTGGGACAAGCTGGTCCAGAGGTCCCTGGACCGAGGAAGACACCTGGACGAGGCTCGCAAACGAGCCAAACAGGTACAAAAGTCTTATTGTGAATACACTGATATGTATATTTAAAACTAAGATTTTATGAGCAACAGTACTAATTCAAACAACCTTTTAAAGTGTAGCTATGCTAAAATCCTCTTGTTTGTAGTCTTGCAAATTCAACAGACTTAGCACATTTTAAAGGCCTTTTTCTACCTTATATTCCCTTGGATTCTGACTGATAAAAGTTTTTTTCTAGGATGCACTCTTTCAGCTAAAAATTCCAATAAAAAAACAATTCTTTCTTTAGTTCCACGAGGCCTGGAGGAAGCTGACAGACTGGTTAGAAGAAGCCGAGAAAAGACTGGACTCAGAGCTGGAGATCTCCAACGAGCCAGACAAGATCAAAGTCCAACTTACCAAACACAAGGTACCAGAGATAATACTGCAGAAAATCATCGTCAAACAGTCAAACCCGTGCATTTCGGAATCTCTCATTTCTTCTGTTGTCGTGTTTTCCTGTGCAGGAGTTCCAGAAGGCGCTGGGATCGAAGCAGCCTGTTTACGACACCACGGTGAGGTCTGGGAAGGCCATGAGGGACAAAGCTCAGCTGCCTGCAGACACTCAGAAACTGGATCACCTGGTTGGAGAAGTCCGAGACAAGTGGGACACCGTCTGCGGCAAGAGCGTGGAGAGGTAAAGAAACTGGTTCATTTGGCTTTTTGTTACAGGTCTGAATTATCAGAATGAGTAGAACCTGGTAATTACCAGCTGTTTTCATCTCTCCTCCCTCCAGACAACACAAGCTGGAGGAGGCTCTGCTGTTCTCAGGCCAGTTTGCTGAAGCTCTTCAGGCTTTGGTTGACTGGTTGTACAGAGTGGAGCCTCAGCTGGCTGAAGACCAGCCGGTTCATGGAGACCTGGATCTGGTGTCCAACCTCATGGACTCACATAAGGTCAGTGATAAGCAGTCTTTATACTCCTGTCACATTTTTTACTTCAATAGAAAGTCCTGCACCTCTATGGAAAAAGAATGGCCACAAAAAAGGAAAAGGACTCAAAAATGTCTTCTGTACAGTTGTGATGTCAGAATTCATCATTTATTTTACAGCAGTGGAAAAACCTGGGATTAACATGCAACATTTATTCAAGTGCCCACAGGTGGTACTGGTTAAAAAATGTATTTTACTATTTAGATTTTTACAGCCTCTACAAACTCAGCATTTAAAGATATTTCACCATGCTGAATGTATCCTCTAACGGTTTGCTCATTTTTGGACCATGTTGCATTTAAAATGATCCAGTGTGTTTTAATTCCCTTCTCTTCTGAAGTGAGTTTGATGAAATATGACAATTTTAAGCTTAGATTATTGGAGTTCCCAATAGAGTGACTCATCACAGAAAGTTGAATATTAGATTTTTTTTTTTCTGTCTTTGCACCTTCTGGCTCTGATAAATGGTCTCATTTTGATATTTTTTTAAGGAGTTGTACAGGAAGTTATTAACCCCCTCGTGTTTTATTAATGCTTTCAGTGTGTTTTAGTCACATTACTGAGTGGTGTCTTTGTTTACAGGCTTTCCAAAAAGAACTGGGAAAGAGAACCAGCAGCGTTCAGGCTCTGAAGCGTTCAGCTCGGGATCTGATGGAAACCGGCCGCGACGACACAGCGTGGGTCAAAGTTCAGCTTCAGGAGCTCAGCAACCGCTGGGACACCGTGTGCGCCCTGTCAGTCACCAAGCAGACCCGCCTCCAGCAGGCCCTCAAACAGGTCAGGGACCAAACTGCTCCACCACTTTGAACTTTCATGTGTCTTTCATTGTTTATGTAATCTTAGAAAATGCACCAGACATTGTGAAAAACCTCTTCTGTTTTGCCCATCAGGCGGAGGAGTTTCGTACGGCGGTGCAGGTGCTCCTGGAGTGGCTCTCAGAGGCGGAGCAGACGCTTCGTTTCCGTGGTGTCCTTCCTGAAGAGGCGGAGACTCTGCAGGCGCTGCTGCACACACACCGAGACTTCATGGGCACCGTGGAGGAGAAGAGGACCGACGTGAACAAGGCTGCCGGCATGGGAGAGGGCATCCTGACGGTGTGCCACCCCGACTCCATCACCACCATCAAACACTGGATCACCATCATCAGGGCAAGATTTGAGGAGGTGAGGAACCAACTGAACTTTATCAAGCCATCTCATTTTATGAATATTATTTGTTCCTTTAATACTTAAAATAAAAATAGAATGAACACTACACATTAATGTTGACTTTAAAATAGTTCTTTGTTGTTGACATAGAGGATTCAATTCAATTCAATTCAATTCAATTTTATTTATATAGCGTCAATTACAGTCAAATCGTCTCAAGACGCTTTACAGAACCCATATGCCTGACCCCCAGAGCAAGCCCAAAGGCGACAGTGGCAAGGAAAAACACCCTTTTAACAGGGAAGAAACCTCGAGCAGAACCCGGCTCAAATAGGGGGGACCCATCTGCCTGCTGGCCGGGCGGGTTGAGAAGGACAGAAGAGGGCAAGGGGGAGGGATGGGAGAAGAGGGAGGGGTGAGAAAGCAAGGAAAACACAACACACATTTGAATACATGCATGACAGGATATGTGACACAGACAAAGTATAAGCTAACATTGAAAACTGACTCATAGTTTACTCTTATGATGTACGGCTCTGACATTAAACATACTCCTTATATAGCTAGCAGTAAAATTCAAACAGTATGTAAGTTAGCATAACAGTATATTGAAGGCGATGCAGAGTTGACTCGTGGAAAAAGGGAATTGGAAGCAGAGGGCTGGTGGAAGGTCAGTAGCAGCATCCCACAGTGGACATGGTGGAGACTGGACCAGCTGGTGGAACATCGACCGCAGATCTGAAGCATCCAGCTCTGGGACCAGGGACACTCGGAGAAATAGCACAGGGGGAAACAGAGTGAATGTACTGCAATAACGGTATACATATTAAATGTAAAGGTAGATAGAGAAGGGCTCAGTGCGTCAAGAAAAGTCCCCCAGCAGCCTAGGCCTATAGCAGCATGACTAGGGGCAGAACGAAGGGACGTCCAAGAGGGGGTCAGCTGTACAATGAAGACACAAGCCGAACCTCTGTGGGTCACCCAGTCAGCCCCAACTATAAGATTTGTCAAAAAGGAACGCTTTAAGCCTGGTCTTAAAAATAGAGAGGGTGTCTGCCTCCCGAACCCAAACTGGGAGCAGGTTCCACAGGAGAGGCGCCTGATAACTGAAGGCTCTGCCTCCCATTCTACTTTTAGAAATTCTAGGAACAACAAGTAAGCCTGCAGTTTGAGAGCGAAGAGTTCTACTAGGATAATAAGGTACTATCAGATCTTTAAGATATGATGGAGATTGGTTATTAAGAGCTTTATATGTCAGAAGAAGGAAGGGACCCTTGCCTTGAAATCATGAACCTCCTGTTTCCCTTTTTATGACTGAGGATGTCAAATTAAACGTGTTTGCTGTGCAGGTGCTGACTTGGGCCAAACAGCACGAGCAGCGACTGGAAACGGCTCTGAACGAAGTGCTGAACAACGCCAACCTGCTGGAGGAGCTGTTGTCATGGCTACAGTGGGCTGAAACCACATTAGTCCAGAGAGACACTGAGCCGCTTCCTCAGGACATCCCACAACTCAAAACACTAATCACAGAGCACCAGGTGGGTTTCCCAGTTGTTCGCGAGTCACTGAGCTGTTAGACGTATTATTTACCATTTTAATGTGGAATTAAAACTCCAGAACTGACTGTTTGTTGTTCTCAGATGTTTATGGAGGAGATGACGAGGAAACAGCCGGATGTCGACAAAGTGACAAAAACCTACAAAAGAAAACCAGCCGAGCCTCCAAGCAGCCTGGCAGAGAGGAGAGGAACTCGTAAGTCACCTGTGTTTACCTCTGAGAACAAATAGCATTACTCTTTGAGGATGCACTTGTTGGAAATGTACAGTTAACGCTCTGTATCCTCTACAGGCAAACAGCAACAGCAGCAACAGCAGCAGCAGCAGCAGCAGCAGGCAGCCATGCAGGTTTCTGGAGGAAACCCACGACTAAACCAGCTCTGTGCCAGGTGGCAGCAGGTCTGGCTGCTGGCTCTCGACCGCCAGCGTAAACTCAACGACGCTCTGGACCGTCTGGAGGAGGTAGATGTCTTAGTTGTACATCTGGAGAAACATTACAGTGAAAGTTCTGCAATAACTCAGTCAGCGCTCTGATTTTTACATAATTGTCTTTATAGTTTAATAGTCATATTCTATTTAAAGTGATATCAAAAAGTCCACTACCTGATTAGTATTTGGCTGCCATCCTCATAGAAGTTGTCTTCTTGTGCGATGATACTCTGCTCCCAGTGCTCCTGTAATGCTTGTATCGCTCCCTTCAAGTCCAATTATGTAAACAAGCCAAGCACCATCTGCAAAAGGCCCACCTTTTTGCTTATTTTTGTTTTGGGGAAGAGCAAAAACTCAAATCTAGCGAGTGGAGCAGGTGTTACACCATTTTTTCTTCTGGACACCTCAGGCATTACAGGATAACTTGACTGTCTGAACTCGGGGCATTAATTTCCAGTGTGCAACCGTTGAGTGAAACCATGATCATGCTTCTGATCTGACACACCTTCGTCGGTTTTGGAAACTCTGGGCTCTTTGATCATGAAAGATGCTGTTTTTTCTCCTGGTGGTAGCCGCAGACCCACCTCTAAAAGTTCCACATGAAGGTTGGATCATCCAGCTGCTGACTGTCACAGACTGTCGTGTTCACTCCGCTTCAGTCTGAGATCTGTAGAGAAATCACAAATGTGCTCCTACCAGTGTTCAGAAACACCTGAATAGCACATCCTGATGTTGATAGTGCAACACGCCAAAAACAGTCCCAACATGCCACAGTCCCACGACTTTTTGATCATCCCGCATGTGCGCTGTACAGTTTTACTTTACTGCAACATGAAAAGTAACCCACTTCCTCCATTTTCAGCTCAAAGAGTTTGCCAACTTCGACTTTGACGTGTGGAGGAAGAAGTACATGCGCTGGATGAACCACAAGAAGTCTCGCGTCATGGATTTCTTCAGACGCATCGACAAGGACCAAGATGGAAAGATCACGCGGCAGGAGTTCATCGACGGCATCTTGGCCTCAAGTACGATTCTTAGTTTTCTTTTTGGTTTCTGGTGGGACATAATTTGCTTTAAGACATTAAATAACATGAACTCTGTCATTTGCCTGTGCAGAGTTTCCAACCAGTAAGCTGGAGATGACCGCTGTGGCAGACATCTTTGACAGAGACGGAGACGGTTACATCGACTACTACGAGTTCGTTGCTGCTCTGCATCCCAACAAAGACGCCTACAGACCGACCACCGACGCTGACAAGATAGAGGACGAGGTAAAAAAGATTGATAAAACATGTGCTGCTACAAATTCCACATTAAAACAAGCAAAGATTCATTATTTGCATCTGTGGCTGTTCAGGTGACTCGGCAGGTGGCTCAGTGTAAATGTGCCAAGAGGTTCCAGGTGGAGCAGATAGGAGAGAACAAATACCGGGTAAGTTCAGCTTCTGGTTAAATGAAATCCACATCACTTATACAACAAGCTAAATATACAGTTTTGTATTTTAAAAATGCTGTAAATAAAGAAAAGTTTATTGTTAAAAGAGCTGGATCAAAGGGGGTTTACAAGTTTTATATAGTGGAGTTCATTTTTGACTCTTTGGCATCTTATAGTTGCACTAAAGAAACACTAATATTCAAATTTACACCAAAGTTTGGAATCAGATTGACCTTAAATTTCTAACTAAGTTATCAAAACTCAGTTCGAGCGCTGCAGTGTGTCTACAAGTTCTTTCTGTTGTAATTAATTTATGTGAGCCACAGAAGCGTTGGTTTGTCTGCCAGAAATTACTTGCAAATACTGTTTGACCCAGTTCTGATTCATATAAAGTGTATTATTCATAACTGGCTGCATCTTCACTTTATTAACTTCTCCACAAAACTTCACAGCATTTCTCACATGTCTGTCTCACATCATGGTGTTTTTATAAATGTTTAAGTTGTCTTTATCATAATCTCATAACATGTCACGATAATGTTGATGTAACGTGTTTTTAGCATCTCACAGCACTCCAGGATTGTCTGTTCTGTCACCACCAAAGCATTAATATATCGCTATAAATGTGACGGCACAGATGCACAGTGGGATTCTGGGAAGGAAGAGACAGAACTCAGGATGATTTGCTCACATATGATTCAAACAGAGTTACTTTTTAAACTACAGAACTAATTATTGACCTGACTAATGCACTGATTGAGCTTTTTAGTAATGCTTTCTTCACTGTTATTTAGAATTCCTCAATACATATCACTAAAATAATTGTAGCGGAAAACATAAAGGTTGTTCACAGTTGCTCATTTACACTTATCAGTATAATGACAACATAAGCATCGATTTTTATGTTATAGTCATATACTGGAGGCAAGGCAAGTTTATTTCATGCACACGGCAATTCAAGGCGCCTTCAATGGCAGAGAAATACATTCAGAAAAGTAGTTAAGATCATAGATAATAACAAGATAATAGACTGAGCATCTAACAGAAAGCTGTAGTAGAGGTAGGTTATACTAATATGGGCTATAGCATAATTAAACACAGCAAAATGTTGACCAAAGTCCAACATTAGACAAATAAAACCATCAAACCATGAAAAACAAGCAGCAAGTCAAATAAAAACTATAAAACAATAAAACCAGTGCAAGAAAAATAACCAGGGTCGTCCTTATCATTATAAATCCATCTAAGAAATTGAAATTGCATTTAAAGACAATTAAAACTATATTTTTAATTGGAATTTGATAAGTAATCTTTATGTATCAAGTGTAGTTTTGAGTAAACATACAGCACATATTAGCATTGGAGATTATATCGTTTGCTTTTTGCAACAACTACAGCTAAAATATACAATCTTTATTCGTTGTAAAACTTTTATAAGCAACCCCCAGGGGGCTCCTGACCTCAAACTACACTGTTATTCTGTCTGTAAAAAAATATTTGAGAATTGCAAGAAAAAGGAACCAAAAACAGATGAACGCATGATTCATGTTGCATATTTTTTTGTGTGTCTGATAAAGAAGAGACTAAATTTCTGGCAGTCCAGTGTCGGCCAAAAACAAATTATCAGCAAAAAAGAGTTCCAGGAGGATTCACACCTTCATTTTTTATTTCTTTTACCACCTTCCTAGCAATCTGAGTGTATCTGTGCAGCATTTTACAACAACTTTAACAGTCTTCAGCATCATTTACTGGATCATCCATCACTGCCTCTGTCCGTCCATCATTATCCGCTGGGTAATGAGAAACTAAAACTCACAACGGCCGTCTGTCCTGTTTGTCTTTCAGTGTTCTGCTGCACTTTTCTTCTCTGCTTCTGTCTTCACCTTCATCACCTTTTAAACACACTTTCATTCACGTCCTCTTCTTGCTTTCTCCACTAATTGTGTTCAGCTCGAGAAGACAGAAATAAACGGTTTCCTTTCATGCATACAGATGTCCGTACATGTTGTTTCACTCTCGCTCTGTTTCTTTCTCCTTGTGTTTCCTGCTCCGTGTCTGCTGGATTTATTGTAGTTCTTCCTCGGAAACCAGGTAAAGTGACTGACGCTGCTGTGAACGGACAAGTGAAACCTGCTTCCCCGTTGGCCACTAAAGGAGTGCACTGCCTTCTGCGTTCTCACACTTCTTTTGATGCAATAATTCCTGGTTAAAAAGTCATTTTAAAAAGGAGAAAATCAGCAGAAGCAGCGCTCCGTCGTGGCTTTGCAACGTGTAAGCAGGTTTCACCGTCCACTTGTGTTCCTGCTGTGATTTGTTTGGTGTTGAGAGTGACAAATTGCACAATGCGAGGCAGGCGACAGTGACATGGCTGCAGTGGTAATTAGTGGTTCAGTGAAATATAGTCTGCTTTGGACTGAAGCTGGGAGAAAATCAGGCTGCCTGGAGAGAAATCCAGAAAATTCCTTCTGCGCTGGTATCGCTTGTGGATCTTTGCTTTGCTGGGTGGATTTGAAAAACTGAACATTTCTGGAAACTTTAAAGGTTGAATGGAGACATACACTGTAAAAAAAATGACAGTTTTTAACTAGTTTCCTCAAGAATTGTTCCTGGTTTTATTAAATTATGCATAATAAATAGTAAAATTACACAAAAAATGCCAAAACTGCACTAACGTCCACTTCAGAAATCTGTACTTTTGCTAATTCTATTTAATTCTTTTACTGTGTTTTTGCTGTATTTAAATCAGCATGATTTTACAGACATTTGCTGTTATTTTCACCATTTAAGTTTTTTTTTCTTTTTTCATGTTTTGAACCTTACAATATTCCGCTGTTTTGTTTTTTTTACTATTTTTTAGCCAGATTTTGAGAATTTTTATAGGATTTTTTTTCTTTTCTTTTTTACAGTGTATGAATAATTTCTGTTGTACATGATGATGCTTTGATTTGAGTGGCTGGGTATAAACTGGGCTGATAATCTCTGAAGTTCTGTCAGTGCATGGTTTTTCTCTCATTGCATGGAGTAGAAAGGATCACCTGCTCACATTTTGGGCTTCTTGGTGTGATGGTTGTGAATTATTTGTACATCAACTCCAGTTTTACTCACTGATTTTCTGCCCTTCCTTTTCCCGATTCTCTTTTCTCTTGCCCCCCTTCCCCCTCGTTGCTCTTTGCCCCTTGCCCCCTCCTTGTTTTTTGTTTGTTTGTTTTTTTTAAACCTCCTCAGTTCGGCGACTCTCAGCAGCTGCGTCTGGTGAGGATTCTGCGCAGCACGGTGATGGTGAGAGTCGGAGGAGGCTGGATGGCTCTAGACGAGTTTCTGGTGAAGAACGATCCCTGCAGAGGTGAGCAAGGTTCTCAAGCCAACATAATGATAAATACTCTCTACTGCTCTGTCTTATGCTCTTACATTCACATGCACTCACTAGAGCCTGACCGATACGACATTTTTAAGGTATATCAGCCATTAAACCAATATTTGTTTTAACGAATCTCCCATTCGATAGCAGATGAACAAATGAACTGTGGCCGAGGTGTGTCTAATATGAAATTTATAGATAAAAACACTAAAATCTGGTTGAAAGCAGGAAAATAGGACTCGGATATATAAATAACATCATATTGTGAATAATTGTGACAGTTCAGGTTACCACTGATTCATTTATAATTCTGTATTTATTCATCCATGCTTCAAATGTGCTCAAAGTGTGTCAATGTGCAGTTTGTATATTTAGATAATATTTCACATACTGTTTAAGCTTCAAGCAAAGCAAAAGATAGCTGAGCAGAAGGCTCCTGAAGATCTAAAATGGAATAACCATAAAATAAATATGATCTGTGTCGGGAATAAACTACTAGTTATGACTCTGATGGTTCAAAAATAAAGAATCCTAAAAATTAGAGCTGCACAGATTAACCACTTCATTAGTAACTGTTGTTCTTGATAATTGCTGAGTTGATTTGAGGATTTTTTGAGAAGAAAAAAGTCTAAATTCTCAGATTTTAGCTTCTGAAGTTGAATATTTTCTGGTTTCTTTCTTCCTCTATAACCATAAAGTGAACAATGAAGAGCCGGGTTCTGCTCCACGTTTCTTCCCATTAAAAAGTGTTTTTTCTTGCCAGTCTCCTTTGGGAGACTCCTCTGGGGGTTCAGTCATATGGGTTCTGTAAAACGTCTTGAGACAATTGCCTGTAATTAGCGCTATAAAATAAAACTGAACTGAACTGAAATTGAATATCTTTTGGTTTTGCGAAAAAGCTGCATTTGAGGACATCATCTTGGTCTTTGGGAAACACAGAGTGGAATGTTTCACCATTTTTATGGACAGTTCCAAGAAGTGAGATTAATTGCGAGTTTATATTTCAAATAATCCTCAGTTTTAGTCCTACTGACAAACTCTTTCAGTGTTTTCTTCTACTTTAGAGTGGATGTGGCTCCATCTTGATCATATCGGTCAGGCTCTTGCTCTCACACAAACACTCGTGTTGCTGTTCACAGAAGCAAACAAACCTTCAGAGATCTTTACATAGAGTGTGTAAACCATCTGACGGCTCTGAGTTCATGAAGGAAGCACAGCGTCTGAATCGACTCACGTTTGTCAAATTGTCTGTCAGCAGGTGACGCAGTGATTCACCGTCTCACTTTTCTCTGCAGTGACGTTGGTGTATTTGTTGTGCAGCTGTTTCTCTCCATCTCCATCCTCTATCGATCCCCGAGGAGCTCCTCCTCCTCTTATTTCTGTATATACACGACCTGGGTCTCTGTCTCTGTTCATTCTGTCTTTATTAAACAGTAGTATTGCATGGTGCATGGTCCTCAGTTCTCTCCTCCTCCTCCCTCTCTTTCTCCCTCCCTTCTTCTCTTTCCCCAGTGCAACATCCAGGACTTAAGATTCTTCGCTCCGATTCCAGTAGCTCCATCTCATCTCGTATAGGTTGGACTTCTCCTCTCTCTCTCACGCTTTCTCCTAACTGCCTCCTGCGTCCTCTTTGTTCTGCTCTTTGCTTTCTCCTGGACTCTCTCCTCCAGGTTTTTCTTCTTCTTTATTGTTCCTCCACCTCTGCTCCTCTTCCTGTTCTTCTTCTCTGGTTTGTTGGTTTGGCCTTGTTCCTGTGCCTTGCTGACTGTGATCACCTGACTAACGTTATGTCTCCTCACTGTCCTGCTCTTCCTCCCCTGATCCTCCCTCTTGGCTGCTCATGCAAGCTCTGAAATCCTGATGTCTTCCCGTTTTTAAACCCGTTTCAGGGCCTCTCTGACACTGTGTGTTTCCACTGTGGTGGTTTCTGAGAGTCTTAACTCCAAAGATTGTGTGTTTGTGTTACAAGATGTTTCCCAGATATCTTTCTGTGTGTATGAGAGAGAGACTTTCTTCATCCCACCACGAGCATGCAGTTATTTTGTCTCTTGTGTCTCTTAGTGACAGTCACTCCTGGCTATTTCTGCTGCCGAGGTATCTACACTTCCTCTCTGTCTCTCATCTCTCCACCTCTTTCACTCCTCATCCATCCATCCATCCGTCCAGCTGTCAGTCTCCATCTCTAACCACAGCTGTCCTTTGTGTGTCTATATGTGTGTGTTTATGTGTGTTCAGGTTCGTGCCTTTAGGCATCGATGTCAGTCTTGTCTGTGTGCCTCATGTTTGCGTCATGCTTCCCTCACTCACAGCAAAAGCAGGATTTGGCCAACCCCTGGTCTTTAGACTTTAACTCTTAATTTTGTGCTTATTTATTTAAACACACCGACACCATGAGTAAAGGAGAATGGAAATTTACAACTTGATTCCAAAAAATGGAAAATGATACAAATGCTCAACACAAACCAGACAAAGAGAAATGTGTTAACCCTCTGAAACCTCAAGCAGTTTCTGAGCATTTTGTTTCTCTTGTCACATTTTTACTCACTGTGGGCTCATTTTTCACTGCAATATAAAGTCCTGCACCTCTATGGAAACAGAACAACCATAGTTAGGATTAGAGTGAAGTCAGAAATGTCTTCTGTGCAGTTTAACAAAGTTATAATGCTGTAAATCATATAAAAAATAAAAGTTTCTTCTGTTATTCAATTTATAAAAATGTAAAAAAACAAAACCTGTAATAAACATTTGTAATGTTTTCCAAATGCCCTCATGTGAGACCAATACTGGAATAAATGATAGCTCCTCATTTTATAGATATTTTATTTTGTACTTATATTTTCAGTTTGTTTCCATGCTCTTTACACTTTTGCTAAAAAGTCCTTGATTATTTTTTTGACCTGTGATTATTGATCACAGCTGAGTCACTCAAAGCTTCACAGCTGTGATGAGGAGTGAAGAATATGTATTTTATCAGAGCACATGTTTTTTTACGCAAATTTTAAAATGAGTCAAGTAGAACGAAGTGATTTTGATGAAATATTACGATTTTAACCTTATATTTGGTTATTTTTTTTTAAATAAAACCCAAAGTCACACATTATTAGTTTGAGAACTGTCAAAGTAAAAAAAAATCCACTGAATATTTCTGCTTTTACAGTTTTAACTCTAATAAGTGCTTTAATTTTCGTGATCATTTTTTGTAGGTTTGGGGTTCAGAGGGTTAATATTAAATACTTTGCATGTCACCACAATGACCAACGTATATCATTCACACAGACTAATGAGTAAACACAACTCTTCTTTTTGTTTTTGCTATTTTCTATTTTAACCGTCTACGTAAAGTGAAAGCTCTCGAACATGTCTGACCTAATAAGAAGACAGTGTGAGACCCGGGCGTGGCCAGCCTGGGTTTTATTAATGCTGGCTTCCAACGCGGCTCCTTTAAATGTGATGGCTGGTTGGTGGGAGACACAATTACAGGGTGCACCTGGCTGGCTGGCTTTGAAGGGGGACGTAATTGCAGGGTGCACCCGTTTAATTGACTGGCCCGGCTGTTCGGTTGCTAGGGGCGATGGCCGTGAGGCCGGGAGTTGCATTGCTGCTCAGCTAGCTGCAGCCTCCTCTTCCCTCTTCTCTTTTCCACTCTGTTTCCTCCCATCCCATTTCTCCTCCATTCTCTGAGTGTATCTTCCCTCTCTCTCTCTGTGGATCTTTAGTTTTCTCCTCTCTCTTTGTGGCTGCTTCTCCAGGCTTCTTGTTGTCTGCTGGGGCTGCTGCACTACTTTCTGTCCAAGAATGCTGCTGAGTGTCTTTTGAAGAAGGGAGAAACCCTGAATCTCTGGGCTCTCTCCCGCTAAGCATAAACCAGGCATGACCCCACATATATTTATACACATAGTGTGTATACAGCGCAGAGCTGAGATGCTCCTTCGCAGCAAGAAGTTTTTACAAAATCCTTTACAATGGAGATCTTGTTGAAAGAGAAGAGAGGCTGTGCTTTGCTCCCAGCGCTCTCAGACGGTTGAAGCAAATACGCAATGAAAGTGTGTGTGTCACTCAGTGAAATGACATTTTTCACATCAAAAACAGGAGAACCGTCATACAGGTTAAAGGAATAGTTCAACATTGTGGGAAATGCACTTGTTTGCTTTCTTTCTGAGAATTAAAAGCAACAATCAGCGTCAGTTTTATGTCGGTTCCCAGCTAAAATGTAAGAAAACAGTCATTCTTTGCTCCTTTGTTCACAAAAACTCAAATGAAGAAGTTGTGCTGCGGGACAAAACTGTGAGTTTTTAATTCTCAGCTGCAAAAAGAAGTTTATTTCCACTATTCCTTTACAGGAATAAATGACATCTTACTGTTAGAAGCTGTTAAATGTTCTCTTGTTGATGGAATAATCAGAGCAGATTTTTTTCTGTGCTCAAGAATAAACAAATACGTAAAGAGTTCTGACAGTGTTTCTCCACACTGTGTCCACACACAACCTGCTGACTTTCGTTGCGTATCGATGAATTATTTCCCTCCTACCTTTGCACTCAAACACACCCTCACTCACGTCTGCCCTGAAAACTGACTCATCCAAAGTGCCGTTAATAAACCTGAACCCTCCACCCTCCAAACGCTCGCTCTGCTCACGTGCACTCTCAAACCAAACCTGATGTCTGCAGCCAAGGAAGCACTGACTCTCTCCCTCACTCTGCTCGCTGCCTCTGCTGCCCCCCGCTGGAGGAAAACTGTGAGCCGACGCCGGCCGACAAACTAACTTTGGCCTTTTCTCCGTCTGTTTCTGTCTGCAGCTCGCGGTCGAACCAACCTGGAGCTCAGGGAGAAGTTCATCCTTCCTGAAGGAGCCTCTCAGGGTCTGGCTGCCTTCCGATCCCGAGGCCGACGCTCCAAACCCGGATCTAGAAACGCCTCCCCGACCAGATCCTCCTCCTCGGCCTCCCACAGCGGAGCCTCCCTCCCCTCTGCTCCCTCGGCCCCCGCCACACCGACAGCCTCAGCTTCGTCCAGGGTGAGTTACCGCTCGAGTTCATGACTTGTCAGATATCTTAGACCCAGCTACTGAAGGTTCATTTTCATTATCATGCAATTAAGTTGTTTTTTTCTTTATGTCCAACCATTACAATAGAATGATGACAAAGCAGGCTTAAAGCACAATGTGATTCAACATATGGCCAACTATCACTATATTTAATAAGTTAAATGTTACATTATGGTTTATTTCAGTCCTTATAAGTCCACAGTGGTGGATTTGTAGTAGGATCACAATCATGTGATCTTCAGCAGCTGACGTAGTGTTCATTTGTTGTCATGGTTACAGTTACGCCATGCCGCTATCTCACAGTGATACAGAAACCTTTACGAATCCGAGGATCCAGACTGTAAGCTGCATCACTGCCAAAATCTAATGAGATGGTCCTTGTGTCATTTCTGACCTTCCTTGAAAATTTCATCTAAATCCATTAGTCTGTTTTTGAGTAATGTTGCGAACAGACGGAAGGACAAACGTACGCTGATCATCGCATAACTCCACCTCGCTCCTTAACAGAGTAAAAATGCAGATATTTGCAAAAATATCTGTGAAATTTTGGATCGATATATGAAGTGCTATCTGAGATTTTTTTTAATTGTCTGTCGGGCCACTTTCAGCTCTTTTTTTTTTTTTTAATTTGAGGCTGTTTGCACAAAAACATCACAGGAACAATTACAAAAGAAGCCTGAAATGTTTAATTTTTTACTTTCATGGCAATTGAATTTTTTTCATATATCATTTCACCCATATTCAAAGACTCTGATCCACTTGTCCGATACCGTAAATTCTTGATCAATGACAGAAGAAAGAACAGCACTGAGGGAAATGTACAAACAGGGTTTATATAGATTGAAAACAGCAGCGTACCTCATCCTCCTGTGTCCATTATGATACTTTTTTAATATAAAGTTTTTTAATAAAACATCGAATCTGACAATGTTGTAGAAGTGCAGCACTAAATCAATGGAGCCTCTTTCAGCTTTTATTGCAAAACACAAAAGAACATGTTCAGACTCATAAAACTCAAACGTGCTGTATAGATTTAGTCTGTCCTAAATAAGAATTAAGTACCTGGAGGTGAGAGTTATTTTTTGTATGTTGTGGAAAGTTGTAGCACACTCACTCTCCAAGTCATCTGTGTTAGAAGCTGCAGCATCAAATAGAATCGTCTTCATTATCAAACAGTCAAAACCTGTTATTTCTTCATGTTACTGTCATCATCTGATCTTACTGTTTGTCTCGTAAATACTGTGCGAACCTGTCGGTGTTATGTATGTGTGTGAGAGACAGTTTGCACATTTGTGACTGTGTGTTTGTGTTTTTATGGGTTTCTGTTGCACATTGTTCATTTGTTGTCATCCTCCTGTTGTTATTGTCGAGAATCACCACATCCTTAACTGTGATTTTTTTTTTGTTCTTTGTTTTTTCTTTCATCTTTTGGCCTTTTCCCCTCGTTCCTGTCATTCCCTGCTGCTAACCTGCTTCAAAAACGTCCTCCCCCGCTGTGTTGGGATCTATGTTTAAAAAAAAAATGGAAATAAAATGATCTGCTTTCATACAACAATAAACTGCGCTGCCCTCCCTCGCTGTCCAACGGCTCCTTCCCTCCCCTCCATAACTCACCTCCCCGTCCTCCCTCATCCTCCCTTCGTTTGCTTCCTCCCTTTGCTGCTATGCTCTCCTCCCTGTTTTCCTGCACCCTTCCTTCCTTCCTTCACTCCTTCCCTTCCTCCCTTCAGTCCTCCCATACTCACTCTCGCGACTATGCCAAGCCCTGGCTGGCACACAGTAAAACTCCAACGCCAACCAAGTGCCACTGCTGCCCAGATCTCGGTCACAGCCACACCACTCCTGGGCATGAGGTAACACACTCACCCCGACCACCACCCAACCACCCACCCACTGCCCCGTCCCACCCCCACCCACCCCACTGAGCGCGCTAATGCACTAACGCACACTCCTGGGTGCTGCACGCCGCCACGTCAGGGAGCTGCTGCTGTTACGTGGAAACTGGTGGTGTTGATGTTTGAACTGTAGCTGAAAGATGTGGTGAGGCTAAAATGTAACGTCGTGGCTGCACTGAACAAATAACACATGTGGGCTGATTGTGGAGCTGCTGCTGTTACACTTCTGCTGCAGTCAGTCAAACTGCACCAAGCCGAGAACAGAGTCTGAGTGGTGCTGATGTGCTGCAAATGTTGCATTTAACCAACCTTATGTTTGCTTTTTACATGAGGTTTGTCAACACTCCTATGGGTCATAAAGTGTCTGTTTTAGGAGTGATCTAATCAGAGTTATTTAATATTTTGTGTCTGCCAAGTCCTAATCCGATAACATTTTCTTCAGTAATGCACACTTTCAGTACTTTAAAGTTATTCAAATCGGCTCCACAGTGTATGAAGAAAAAAAACGGATTCCTGCATTTGTACTACAGTCTTCAAAAGACAACAAAATCCAGTTTTCTCTACATGCACCACCATTCAAAATTTGGGGTCACCCAGATGATTTCATGTTTTCCATGTAAACTCACACTTTTATTCATGTGCTAACATAACTGCACAAGGGTTTTCTAATCATCAATGAGCCTTTCAACACCATTAGCTAACACAATGTAGCATTAGAACACAGGAGTGATGGTTGCTGGAAATGTTCCTCTGTACCCCTATGGAGATATTCCATTAAAAATCAGCTGTTTCCAGCTAGAATAGTCATTTAGCACATTAACAATGTCTAGACTGGATTTCTGATAATTTATGACTTTTCTAAGTGTCCCCAAACTATTGAATGGTAGTGTACATGTCAGAAAGTGTGTTAGTCGTAGTACCTCATTGTTCCACCAGGTGGCGCTTCTTACTGTTTAAAACTACAGTGACTTGCGCAAGCAGTAACTCGAACTGTTGGTAGGTCTGTGCTTAGATGTTTGTGCAGGTTTAGCTAGCAATGGGCACCATGACAGAGACTTCTCCGATGATTAATGACCTCCAAGTGTCCCAACACAACCAAAGCTCTCTGATTCTGAGACAGCGTGACAGCGCATGTAAACAAAGATCTGATTTAGAAAAGAGCTGATGTCTTTAAGATAAAACATGTTCTGTTCTGCTTGATCCAAAACTAAAGGCATAACAAGCCCATAGTCCTGTTCTGCTTCAACCTTAAACTGTACTTGAACTGCAAGTGCAGCGAGTAAAAAAAAATACATGAACTCATCCACACCACAATCAGTCCACATGTCCCGATCAGCCACGGTGGGATAGAAGACATCTGAACATTTAGATTGACATATAAATGACATTAGTGATGCATGCCGAACAGTTTTGACTGGAAAGAAAGTTTATTGTCGCAAAATCAGAGGTTAAAGTTTAGTGATGTTTTCAGATATTTATCTGTACGTACAGATATTATATGTGACAGTAAACTGAATATATTTGGGTTTTAGACTTCTGATTGGATAAAAGAAAACAATCTGATGAGATTTATCTCCAGTTGGGAAATGGTCACAAGCATTTTTCAGTATTTTATAGAGCAATCAAGAACCACGACCTGAACCTCAAATATTTCCTGTGTGCTTCTTTGCTTCTGTCAAATTCAGGGTTCATGATCTGACAGTTTTTGGTTTTATTAATTTGTGTAATGTTTGTCATTTACCTCAAAAACCCACCAGCAGTTTTTGAGGTTCAGAGGGTTAGTCAATAGTTCAGAGTAATCAATAGCAACGATATACTTTTAGATAGTTATATAGTTTTTATGAAGTCTAGCACAGAACTTTCATAAATTACGAGTAGATATTGTGGATATTTGTGTGTAAAAAGTCTCTCTCTGTGTTTAGTATCCATCCATTTTCATATATTTGTTTCTAGATCTTTCCGTGTCCATGTGAATGTGACGTTTGTGTGTTTCTGTAGCGTTAAACCCTCACCATTTGTCCACCATGATGCAGCGATCAGTAACAGTTAAGTTCTCCTTGGCTGATGTTTCCTGTTTGCTCCTGCAGGGGGCGGCGTCCGGCTCCAAACTAAAGAGGCCAACCTTCCATTCGAGTCGAGGCTCGCTGACCGGAGAGAACGGAGGAACGACACACACCAGCAAACCGTCACGGACTGGTGAGACGACAGCCTTATACTGGAGACCGTTTGTTTATTAGGGGATGTAAAATGTGTTTTTAGCCCTTTTAGACAATTATCTCTTTAAACATGACAGTCTGGTAGCAGCTCTGTGAGGCTGTGTTTTGTGCTAAGCTTAATGCTGATATCAACGAGGGGAAATTGTTAAAAAGCTACTTTGTCCACCTTGTTAACATGTCTGCGTGATGCTTTTTATGAGCTAGAAGACACATATTGAGCAACATAAGCACCATGTTTGAGCATTTCACCGTTTTTAGCATGGTGGCTCTTTCTGTATCGTTAGTTTTTAGAATGCTGCAGATCAATCCTCGCTGATTTATGCCAATATTCAACTTTTTATAAGTTTACAGTGTTTGTGACATAGGTGAGGTAGAGCACTCAAGCTGCACTGAGGTGTGAGTGAAGAGAGAAGCAGGGACTTCACAGATTAATACGATACTTGTGTGAAGGAGGTGACAGTGTTTTTCAGACTTGACCAGAGAATGAGGCGTTCATCATTGAGCTGCAATGTTTTAAAGCTAAATGTGGAATATTTGACACTTGTTTACCCTCTTTTTAATGTCCATTAATGTCCAAGCTCCATCATCTAAAATGTGAAGTTCCCTTTTTCTGACATTTTATGTGTAATGAATGTGTTTTACTGTTGTTTAACCCTTTATTAACCTGGAAGTCACTTCAGATTGAAATCTCCGGACAAAAGCAAAATAATCCTAATAAATAAAACAAAATAAAAAGCAATGAAAGAGCAGTTCTTCATGTTTTGATCAAAGCTATGAGACAAAATCAAGAAGTTTTAGAGTTTCTGACGGTTCTTATTTTGACAAGGAAGCTAAAAGTGTGTTCTACCAATACTCTCAGATTGACTATATAGGGATGAAATTGTGTGTTAATAGACTCTTCTTGTTCCTCCATTCTCGTGTTTTTTTTCCTTCATTTCCTCCAGATCCAAAGCGAGCGGCGTCCACAGCCAGCGGTCCGACCAGCCGAGCCGGCAGTCGAGCCGGCAGCAGGGCCAGCAGCCGGAGAGGCAGCGACGCCTCGGACGCCTCCGAGCTGCAGGACGCCCGGTCCGTCTGCTCGGACACCTCGGACACCCCGAGGCGAGGAGCCAAACCCTCCAAGATCCCAACCATCTCCAAGAAGGCCCCCAGCCCCAAGACCCCGGGGTCAGCCAAGAAATAAACCCAGCAGAGGAGCCGGAGCAGCAGATACCTCCAACCTGGACCACCATAGGGCTTCTACTGAACCTGTGCGCTAAGACTGATTCGAACGGGACAGAAGGAGAAGCTGAATGGATCTTCTCAGTCTTTCCCTGATCTCTGAACCGACTGAACCTGCACAAGACAAGAAGAGTTTGAGTCTTCGGGGTCGGCGGCGGCTTTCCCCTTTAAGAAGCGACCCCAGTTTGCCTTCCGGCCTCCTGCTCCGACCAGCGACGACTCGACGAGATGCTGCCTTACTTCAGATTGATTTCTACAAACTCTGTACCCAGCGGGCGGAGCAGGGAGCGGGACACGCCACCACCACGGCTGCAAAAACACACAGAAAAGAACAAGCTCAAACAACATTCAGGAAAAAAGAGAGAGAATTGTGGGTTTTTATTTTGGCTTGTGGGCCAGATGCCTCAGCGATGAGTTAAAAAAGAAAATATGCAACGACTGCCATGTCGCTTCTCCCGGACAGAACCATCTCAGAGGCAGCGTGTGGAGACAAACACTCACACACTGAAGCACCGCAGCAGACTCCTCCGACCGCCGCTACGCCGAGGTCGGCCTCCTGTGTGCATTTCAGCGAAGGGCGGTGTGGTTTCATCACATGCCGGCGCAACAATCCGACACAAACATCACAGACTGGCAATAGAAAGGACTATTTTTACAGCGACACTCAACTAACAGCACATTTCTGACAATATTCCTGATGTTAGCGTCCGCAGAGCTCCACGACCAGCATGCACTAACTGTCTGCAGCTCCACCTTAACCTGCTGCGTCGCCCTTAGCAACCAGCAGCACACACACACACACACACACACTCTGACACACTGTGGTGTGTTTGGTGTGTGTCTTTGTTACAGGAAACAATAGAGGTCATTGACTTGAGTCACTGTATGCAAAATTTTCATTTGCGAATGTCATTTTGTTCTTTTTTTCTTCTCGTTTTTTTCTGGTTAATTTATAATCCAGTTTTGTTTTCTAGCTTTGAGAGAAAGATCTATTTATTTTCATGTCATATCACCGCTCAGCAGAGAGTGATTTAGTGTTATGGTTAATGACATTGTGATTTTTTTGTACCGAGAAGATTTCCACTCTGCTCTTTTTTGACATGATGTGTGTGTAAACGTGTGTTTCTACTCCATTGTAACATGACATTATTCACTAGGTCGCCTTGTTTGTTAAACTTTCTTTGATGCTAATGACGACGATTTCCTGACCAAAGGGGTTTGCCCTTCATGTGTAGACAGACAACTACAAATATGAATGACAGGAGTGCTGGGCGGAGCGGACCAATCAGAGTGGGTCTTCTTCCTCAGCGTCTCTTCTTCTAGGCTTTTTTTCAAATGTCCCGTCGCTGGCGGGGCCGAGTTGTCTCTGTGTTTATCTCAGTGTAAGAGATGAAGTTTATGAAAACTAATGAAATTACAATAAGAAAGCAGACATCTTAAGGTGATTTTTATTTATTTATTGTCTCTGAGGAGGGATTGTGGTGAAGGAGACGAGTCGCCGCCTCCTGACGGCGACGGAGGAGGAGGGACGGTGTTACAGGAGTCACTTGTGTAAAAGTAAAATGAAAAAAAAAAACTAAAATTATAAACAATTTTTTTGTTCTGTTTTTGTATTAAAAATATGCTTGCAGTAAAACTTTCTCTGGTGTTTGATTTATTTGGTTTTGTGGGTTTTTGCTCTGCAGAGTTTGATTTGTGAACATCTGTGCTGCATATTTACACAAACACAAGAGAACAGACGTTTTTATTTATTTTAGTGAAAGTGAACTCCAGATTACTCTGGATTTTATACACTCATGTCAGACTAATTGGATAGTTAGAGGAGTAAATTTTGGTTTCTTCTTGGAGTCGTGATTGTCTCAAATCTTTTCTTATTTTCAGCATAATTAGTTTATTTGAAGTTGTAGAATGTACGTCTGCACTGCCCAGCTGGAGATGCAGCGTTCTGGGTGAGTTTGTGTGTTTTTGTGGCTTTTTTCATGGTGACTTTGTCATGTTTTGTGTTTTTTATAGATTTTTTGTAACCACAATTTACAACATAATTTTATTTGAGTTCATTTCATTGGCTTGTCCTCTTTCACAGTTCTTACTCATGACTTTTTTTAATAGGACACTTTAGGTTTTTCTTTTTGTCTCAGGTTTTCACTCATTTACCTTCATGAGTTGCGTGACTGTTGTTTACGTGACATTTGTTGCACAAAAATGGAGTTTTTTTTCCAATATGTAGCTTTTATGTGCACGTTTGTTCAAGTTTCATATTTACATGTTCTCATTTTTCAGTTATGTGTTGTTGTAATCACTTTCTAACACGGATCGTGCCCATGCCTCGTTCTTGTTTTAGGTTTTTTGTTTTTTGGTGCTAAATTAGATGAACTGTTTCACTTGACTTATGTGTGTTAACATTAGTTGTCTGAATTTACTTTCATCTTTATATTTATGCAACTTTTGATATATTTTTTTCCCTATTTACATTTTTGTTCATCAGTTTTTGACATGGATTGTGCACTTAAAAAATTCTTACTCGTGATTTTATTTAAAATAGGACAGTTTTATTTTTTAGTATGAAGTGATAAATGAGCTTAAATATTTCTCTCGTGTCTGCATCCATGAGGGTTTTATTTTATTTTTTGCTGCTTTTTATGCAGGATCTAAAACATTTTTATCATTTTTTTTTAATCTAAAATTTCTACATATTTTTAGAAGAGGCATTTCATCTGATGGAGTTTTGTTAATTTAAATTTTTATTCTTATTTTTTTACAAGTTTTTTTAAAATTTCTTTTCCATTTTCTGTTGCTGGCACAGTAATCACCAAGGCTTTTGACATGGATTAAGGACACAGTTCTTATTCATGGCTTTTCGACGTATTTTTTTTTGTTGTTTTTTAATGGAAGCTTAATGATTTCCTTCTGTCTTGTGTCTACATGAAGTCTCCTAATTTTTAGTTTTGTGGGGTTTTTTAGTGTATTCAGCTTTTGACATGCACTGTGCACATAAACTGTTCTTCCTCATAACTTTTTTGAAATAGGATAATTATATTTTTAGTAGAAAGTGTTAAATTATCTTAAATATTTCTCTTTTCTCTTGTGTGTTCTTACATGAACGTTTTTTTTAATGTTTTGCTCCTGTTTATGCAGGATTTAGAACATTTTTATAGAATATTTTCTTTTTTGAAAGAGGACTATTTGTTTTCATTTTGTCTTATGTCAATTTAAATTTTTGTTCATATTTTTGCCAGTTTTTAATTTTAATTATTTTCCATTTATTTTTTGGCACAGTAATCTTTTTTTATATGGATTATGTACATATACAGTTTTTCTCTTGAGTGGGATCTTTTTTATTTTTTTAATGGAATGGTGTAATTATTCCTTTTCTCTTGTGCACTTGAGGTGTTTACTTTCTGTGCATATTTCAGCTTTTTTCAACATGTTTTTCAGTGTAATCAGCTTTTGACAGGCATTGTGCACCAACAGTTCTTACTGAGAACTTTTTGTAAGTCGACCGTTTTTATTTGATTTTATTTTTAATGACAGTTTAATGGTTTCCTTCTCTGTGCGTGCCGACAGTCACTCAGGCCTGACAGCCGACCACAGACTCAGAAACCGGACATTTCTGGGTAATTATGCTGTCGAGATAAAGACACACCCGGCTGGATCTTCGCTGCTGTGAGGTAAACACCGGGCAGAGGGAGGCGGGCGCTCGTTCAGGGTCATTTTAATAATCTGAACTCTCGGTGCGTTTGTCGCTTTAAGCCGCTCTTCCAGTTTGCGTCGGAGCGTTTGAAAATAACTTTGTCCTGTTTATTCGGCGGCTCCACCGGAGATGATGAGGTCCTCCCTCTGCAGCTGTGTGTACACTCATTTTCTGTCCACTCTCCATCCATCTCTGCAGCCGTCTGTCATCGGGTGACGGTCTCGCTCTCTTCCACCACTGCTGTCTCTCAGGAATGTCATTTCTCATTTCAGTTGGGTTTTTATGGTTTCAGGGGCACTCGGCTTCCACCTCTCTCTCTGTTTCTTCACCTCCCCCTCGTCTCTTCTCACTCCTCTCTGCTTTATCTCGCTCCAGAAAAAAAAAAAAGAAAAGAAAACCCTTAGCGTTGCAGATGTGCAGGGCAAAGAAAAACAAAATGGGCAGAGCGTTAATTCCTGGCATTTGGGACTCGCCCTTTCGGCCAGGACAGAATGAACCGCGGTCAGTTTGGTTTGGTCAGTGTTATTCATGCCTTTCAAAGTGACCACAAGTACCAGGAGGCTTTGAAGCCGAGAGTACACAAACACGAGCTGGCACTGGGCTGAACCTCACTACTATATTTGAGTCACTTCTTCCCTCCAGGTCCTTCTGCTGCAGACACATGAACAGTGTTTGCATTAGTTCTGCTGCAGAGCAACCAGCTCATGAAAGCCTCAACACGAACCTGCAGCTTGTTCGCAAAAATGTTCAGCGTTTAACTCGTTGGATGTAAAGTTTAGAGTTCAAGCAGGCATTCTCTCTCCGTTTTTGTATCTTGATTATCTCCAACTTTGAACCGAAGAGCACTGATCAAAGTCTGAAAAACACAGATTCAGACCGCTTGGGTTTCATATCCAGCAAACCTAAAGAACCAATCAGAATCAGCTTCCAATGTTTGCGTCTGAATTACTCCAGATATTATCACAGTTTTACAGAGCAGAGCTGCAGGTGAGCTGGTGTGCTCGAGATGCAGCGAGCGTGGGTGTAAAAGAAGGGATTATTTTCATGGAACAAATCTGAAAAGATAATAGAAATATAATGTTGATATGTGAAATTAATAGGTCTGGTTAGTGGCCAGACAGGGGCTTTAAAATTAGCAAAGTAAGAAAAAAAAACTTCATGTAAAAGAAAAAGAGACAAAAAATCACAAAAGGTGGTAAGACAACTCAGAACTACAACAAAACTGAACATTAAGAAGGATTTAATAGAGACATAATATTGAAGTGTGGTAAATCCAATAATTTCTAAATAACAAAAAGTATCAGAAATATTTACAGCGTGCAGGAATGTGCAAATTCTTCACTCATAGTATCTGAATGTCTGTAAAAATTAGGTTCATGACTCCTGAAGTGTTATGTCTGCATTTTCTTCAAGTACGATTCCAGAGTAAAGAAAAGGAAACTAACATTCAGTATGATGACAAAATCACGTTTTACATTTCACATTTGCATGAAGTTGCAAAAATTGGAAGCTTATGATAACTTTACTTGTATAGCAGCCTGAAGAAGAGAATTCACAAAGTGCTCAGTTAAAACATGCAACACAGACAGTCAAGCAAGATATAGGACACAAATCAGAACAGTCAATTAAAATAAATAGTAAAAAGGATCATAAATTACATGAATAATTAGCTAGATTAGCACTTTTATATCAAACAAGGGAACTAGGCAGTTTGAAAATTAAAGAATAAGATTGAGAGTTAATGTTACAAATAAAAAATCTAAAGAAGAAAATTAGAGAATTAGAGAGATGACATCACACCAAAGAACCAGGCAGCTAAAATTAAAATAAAACGAGAGCAAATCTAAAATAAACAGGACATAATACAGAATAAAACACTGAAATTAAATAGAGCTAAAAGCAAACTTCATATAAAAATGTGTTTTCAGAAGTGATTTAAGAGAAGTTACTGACTGCAAGCTTTATTCTTCTTCAAGTTGATTTTCCCTAAAATTAACTTTCAGTGATTCTCAGGAATCTAAACTCGTGACTCTGATGTTACTTCATTTGGATGAAGTGAATTAAATGCTTCTTACCAAGTTGGTTCAACACTTCTCGTTTTTCGTTACAGATGTTTGGATGTTTTTTTTTGCACGGCATTTGATTTATTTAGAGCAGCTTTTTTTTATTTAGCTGCTGACATCCATCAGGTTTTAACTCGTCTGGAAACAGGTTTTGCTCATTTTAAGCAAAATCAATCGACATACAGTAAAGCCAATGAATCAGTGTTGATTTATTTGGCAGAAATCTGTGCATTTTCTTGTTATTTCTAATCATTTGGGAAGCAAAAATATTTGTTAAACTTTAAGTCATTTATTTGGGATTTTTTGCCTTTTTTATAGTTTGAAAGCAGAGAGAAGAGAAGAGTAGGGGAAGGACCTGCAGCACATGACGATGGGTCAGACTCAATCCCATGACCGCTGCATCAGGACTATAGACCTTGTTTAAAGTTTTTTTATGGGTCGCCCACTCAACCAGTTGAGCTATAAGGACACCTGAATGTTTGTTAAACTTGAGTAAATTATTCCCTGAATAACAAAACCGGTTTTATTCTGAATTCTTATCATTCTAATGTTGGTGATTTTCCTTCAATGCAGAGAAAACCCTTTTGGAAGATGCCAGAGATTCCTCCCTGTAGGAAAATCCCTGCTCTGACTGGTTCTGTGGAGAACTTTCGGGGTTAAACGGGGCATCAGGGCACTGGACGTCCTTCCTGCTCAGCCGCCAACAAACTGGAGCAGCAATGAAAGGAAGCAGTCATGAGAGGATGAAAAGATAGATGGGTGGAGGTCAGGAGGAGAGAGGATGAGGTCTCCCAAAGAGACCACTGGGAGGGAGGAGGCTGATCAGATGCAGGCTGAAGGACTTGAAAGAGGAGGAGGCTGGAGGGAAACTCCCTGCTGGTTATGAACAACGGCTGAGGCTTGGAGCAGCAGAGCAGCTCCAACTGAGCTGAAGGACAAAACTCTGCCGAGCTGCAATCAGGAAACTGTTTCCGTTTTTATAAATTGGATTAAGACATCTGGAGCCCTGGAGACGTGTGGGCGGCTGAGCGGATGAATGAGAGCTGCAGGATGACGGAATAAAAGCTTCCAGCCGAGGATCCTCCCGAGGTTTGACTCTGCAGGTGTGAACAACTTTATTTCTTCGTGCCGTGAAGGAAAACTGAGAGAAACCTGATGACACAGCGCTCAGAGTTCTCTCCTGCAGCACCTGCTCATCACTGAAATTGGTTTCCATCCTGCAGCTTCAAAGCCGGCAGCAATCATCCACAGTGTTTGTCTATATTCAAAACAGAGCAGAAAAACAGCTTGTAATTATGCTCTCACTCTCATTATCTCTGTTTCTGCTGCTGCACCACTGAGAGGTGAAGCCAGAGTGGATGAGAGGAGGCTTTTCTTCTTCCTCCAGATTAGAGAAGGTGGAGAGGAAGGCGAGGAGGGAGGGAGAGATAAACAGAGGCAGTTTAAGGCGGTAAACACAGCGAGACTCTAAACACATCAGCCATAAATCAGCTGTATTTGTCTGAAACAGTCAAACTGGAGCAAGGAGGCGACGCTGTGCTGGTCAGACTGGGAGCAGTGGAGGAGTGATCACCCACAGCAGATTATTTGTGACTTAAAAACTTTGATTTTGCAGCAGAGCAGAGGACTCATGGCCTGCTGCGGTGTGTCCTGCCTGTGCAGTAAGATGAACCAGCAGCAGGGCAGGTCTTCGTCCGGCCTCCCCCCCAGGACGCTGCTGCTTCTGCCCCTGCTGCTGCTGCTCTACCTGCCCCTGTGGAGCCAGCAGGCCGAGGCCGTGGTCCACTCCAGCTTCAGGAGGCTGAGCGGACGCGAGAAGAAGGAGATGCAGAAGGAGATCCTGAGCATCCTGGGCCTGCCGGGGCGCCCCAGACCCCACCCGCCTCTGAGGCCGCCCTCCTCGGCGCCCCTCTTCATGCTGGACCTTTACCACGCCATGTCGGTGGACGGCGAGGACGACGGCAACGAGATTATTGTGAACGGACCCGGCGTGGGGAAGTTCCCGGGGACGACTCAGGTGAACCACGCCGCCCTGCCGACCCTCAGCACCCACACACCGCCGCTGGGGACGGTGGTGAGCGAGGCCGACACCGTGATGAGCTTCGTCAACCTCGGTGAGTCCAAAGGCATGAAGACAGTTTAACTTCTGAAACCTGCAGGAGGGTTTGACAAGCATGTTAGCTTTAAAAATCACCAAAATGGCACCATTTTTCAGCCAGAAACTGTAGAAACAGAAGTTATCGTTCAACTTTCTGATGGCCTGTGAACTAATTATGTTACAAGCTTAACCAAATTTAAAATTGTGATATTTCATCAAAGTTATGTCTCCTTCCAACATCTGCCAAAAATAAATCATTTGCACTGAACACATTCTGCTAAAAACAAAAAAACAAAAAAATCTGCATTCCTTGGCACAACCAGGAAGTCATTAGACCCGGCTGTGACCGACAGTCACGTGACAAAAATTCAGGAACTTTCGGTTGAACTGCAGACAGTGTTTACACAAGGAGAGGAGAGTTTGGAAGCAAATTAATGATGTAAAACATCTGTGTTGAGTATCTAGAGGTACCTGTGGTCTCTTGGAAAAGTATTAACAGGGAGGTTCCAGATTTTCAAAATTTTATAAAATAATCCAAAAAATAATTACAGTAACTTTCGTATTTAATGATTTATGGCATGCAATTATATTATAACTCTATTTCTCGACAAAAAAATGGTGATTTTTGTAGTGGTAGTTAAAGTGAACAGCAAAAACATCATGAGTGAGCATACAAAGAAAGAGCACCACCTAGAGAAATGAATTCAACCTTTATTTAGACACTGAAGTACGTTGATTTATGGAGGCCCCTTTACAGTTTAGCCCTGTAAGTTTAGAAAAGTGTAGGCACAAAAATGAGAAACTTGCATAGCAATGTTAATGTAAATATTAAAAGCAAAAGCGTTCATTAGAAAGCTCAGCTGACCTCAGAATAAAACCACATTTTCAATGTATGAATATTCTTGTTATTGCAGTATGTTTACTTTGCATTTCACTGCCTGCAACATATGTGGCATATAAAAGCTCTTGAAAACAGCTTATAAATAAACAAGTAATACACAGTTTCTACCACATCTTACAGAGACTGAGTACAGTATAAGTATAAATGTATAGAAATTACACTGTAGTTGAACACTGATTATCTCAAACATTTTTCTTTGGGAAACATGATTTCTTCCTGTACAAGAAAACATTTTTATCAAAACTTAGTCACAGGTTCGGACACGTGATATTCAAATTAGCAAAATGTTTGTACTGTGTGCATCAGCATTCGTGCTGCTCAGAGTAGAGATGACAAGGTTCTTCTAGTATTTCTGGTTCTGGTAAACATTATGAATTTAGTTTTATGTGTTTTATGAACTAATTTAAGGTTATTGAGTACAAATTGTAACTTGGCAATGCGGTACTGAATGGATCTGACAGCAGAATGTATATTATCTGCTCAAAAGTATTAAACTGTATCATCTGTACAAAGATGCACATTAGAGCCAGACACAGTGGTGAGATGTACAATGTTGACTTTTTGTGTGGTGAACATGGAAGGTTACAAACTGCTAGAAATCTGATTTTACTTTTTAGTTCTGTAACTTTTTCTTGTTACAGAACAAGATCTTAAAATTAATGCATGCAGAGATATCACAGTTTGAAGGAACAGTTTGGTATTTGGGGAAGACGAGGAGATCGAGTTAGCAACCATTTTGGACGCAGGGCTTGAGTAGAACGTAAGTGGACTTTACTTTTTGGTTCTTAAAGACTTTTAACATCTTTTCCATGACACTTTCTCAGTTCTAACTGACTGGTGGGGATTTACAGGTATTTTTTGTGGCCAAATAGCCCAAAACTCACATTGTTTGTGGTGCAGATCGTGGTAAAACTGTCTAAGGAAGGATTTCAACACTGCATTGTAAGTACATGATGAGTGGTGTAGATCTTCTCTCTAAAGCCTAAAAAATGAAGCCATAAAAAGTGCAGAAATCAGTTTATTTGTAATTACAATATGCTGAGAAGTCAGTGTGGACTTTTTGGACTAGTAAGCCAAAGGAAAGCTGCCTATTCCAGCTTTGAACAAACAACATATAATGTGTTAATTAGGGATCTTTAGAATTGCCGTTAATCTGATTTTATTGCCTTCAGATGCATCCAGGCTAGTTGTGCGCTGAGCAGCTAACAGTATCAATCTTCTCATTTACCATACAGCAAGAAGGCATGTAAGAGTTTTCCCCCCACAATGTCAGGCTGTTCCTTTAACCTTAATTAGAGAACATTTTTACCGTCGGGCTTCGACTCAGTGGTTTGGCTACAAACTGTAAAAGGATGAAATTACACTGTGTGTGGACTTGATGACACTGTCAGTGACATGTAGCTGCTACCAACATTTTTAGTTTGTTCTCCGCTGTGCAAATTTCCACAAACTCTGAGAGGATTAAAGCCGCTGTCAGGATGGCTGAACTATATCGGTACATTTCCATTTCTGCTCAGCATTCCTGCATCCAGCTGCCTCGAATCACTGCTGCTGCTGGAAAACCATCCCAGTACTGAGAGGGTTTTTAGGACCGTGTTTGATAAAGAACAGGAGTTGATTAGTAAACAGTATAGATCACTTTCTGTTTGTTCACATCAGCCAAAGACATTCAGTCTAATTAAGGTCTCAGACATTCATACATTACTGTTCAAAAGTTTGTTGTCACCCAGACTATTTCATGTTTTCCATGAAAACTCACACTTTTATCCATGTGCTAACATAATTGCACAAGGGTTTTCTAATCATCAACGAGCCTTTCACAATGTAGCATTAGAACACAGGAGTGATGGTTGCTGGAAATGTTCCTCTGTACCCCTATGGAGATATTCCATTAAAAATCAGCTGTTTCCAGCTAGAATAGTCATTTAACACATTAACAATGTCTACACTGGATTTATGATTCAGTTAATGTGATCTTCATTGGTAAAAAAAAGATTTTCTTTCAAGTATAAGGACATTTCCAAGTGACCCCAAACGCTTGAGCTGTAGTGTACATCTCATAATATCAATAGGGAGCAATAGATTTCTAGCGTTTTACCAGCGTATTGTGACGTGGTCTTTAAGTACCTGGATATAACTGCTAGTACTTCCAAGCAGGGAGTCTGTGCTATTGGTGGGTGAGAAACTAAAAGTAAAATCAGCTACTAAGTGTGTCAGTGAAGTGTTACCAGAACTTCTCCTCTGCATTTATTTCTTAAGTTTCTAAAACTCTACTGGATGGATGAACACCGTTAATCCAAAAGATATTCCCTCATTTGGTGTTTTGTTGATGGTAGTGGAGAATGTTGGTCCAAAGACTCCTGTAGGTTTTCAGTTTGGTTCAAATCTAGTAACTCGGAAGGTTCTAGCTGATAATTCAGGTCATTTTCATTCCATTCAGTGGCCCCTCATGACCTATAGATGGGTGCATTATCACTCCATAAGAGACTTTATATGGATTTGTAGAAATTGGTCCTTTAATGTGGACAAGTGAATCCAAACCATGGCAGCTAAATGCCCCAACAGCACAACAAAGCCAAGAGTTCAAGTTTTTCCTTTAGTTTGTCAACTGAAGAAGTAACAATGATCAGTAAAGTAACTGATTAGTCTAGTGAAAGGGATTTACTGAACAAAGAAATGCCTGAAATTTGTTTATTTTAGCTTCTAAAATATGAAGATTTCTTGTTCCTGTTGTTTTAGTTTTTATGTAGTTTGAATCTTTGAGTGTGAACAGATTGTCGGACACATTGACTGTATCTAAAGATGGACGAACCCTCCATGACTCCAGCTGTAGGTTTACTGAGCAGCAGTTTTGAAGCTCAGTGAGGTAACTCCTAACAGCAGTTTTAGACTTTTCACATCTACGAGTACGGGAGGATTTACGAAGGTCGACTCGACAAAACTGTCGTCATCTTTAGGTCCAAATCCAAGAAATTCCATCTAAAGTGCAGCAAATTAGTGTCTTCATGGCAACAAAGACAATAATGTTCTACTTAGAAGAGTGTTCAGAATATATAAAAACAACCTACTGCACATGTGTGTAAAAGAGTCCTAGAACTGGACTCCAGAGGTCGTATAATAAGAACAACTTCACATCCAAGGGTGTCCACAGAAGTCTGTAATCAAAAGTTAACTCCCAAATAATCCACAACTGAGCAAAGATGTGGATCTGAGGCCCTGAACTGTCCTCCTGATGGCAGCCATCTGTTAGAGCGACAACACCCTGAAACATCCAATAACTTTAATTCTTAATGAGTTATATACAAATTCAATCCTTGTCCGCTTGTCAAACAGTAAAAGTAACTATAGAGACCAAACCTGTTTTTATGAATGGTATTTTATTCTTTTATAAAGTTTGACAGTAAAATTATATTATTTTTACTTCATTTAAATCAACTAAAATAATTAGTTCACAGATGTTTTCCATTATTTGGAAAGAAAAATAATGAATATTAAGGACTGAAAAATAGTAAATCATTTATTCAACTTTTTTCTTTTTTTCTTTACAGACTTTCTACGTTTTGTTGAATTACAGATAAATAGTAAAATGACAAAAAAAAAAAAAAAAAAACAGGCCAAAAATCAGTAGTTTTACAAACAATAATGAATACTTTTACAATGTGGAACCATAAACATTTACATATATTCACTGTTATTTTACAATATTTCACCCTTTTTCAAACCTGTTCCTTCTGGCCTTCTTGTTGCCAGATTTTCACTGTTTCTTTTACAGGATTTTTAAAAATAAATTAGTTTCACAGTGGAAGAGTTTGCTGCTTCTGTTCGATAAATAAACAGTTTGAATAAATCGTCCGACCACTTAAACTTTCTAATGATTGATTTCTGGCGTCTTACAATCCACATACAATTCACCAATTTCTGAAAACACTTAATGATGTGTAGTTATGTAAGAAATCCTGCTGCAGACTCTGTGTGGTCGTCCGTGCCTCGATCAGATCCTCAGCAGTCTAACTGATGCCTATCGGTCCGTCAGAACACCAACTTTAAACATCCTCCTGTCCACTTCCTTCCTCCTGCCTCTCTGGGTTTGTGACGGTGATGTGCAGCCGGGCCGTCGTGGGAAACACCGTCTGCTCTCTGTTCGGGGTCTTTAATGCTCCAAATGAAGGGTTTCCTTTGCCTAACTCTGCTCTGTTATGGAGCAAGAAAATGCACCCTGAAATTTATCATTCAACGCTCTCGAAACAAAACATCTCATCCCCCAGAAACCACCGAGGCTCCGTAAACAAAGGTGACTCAGAGCTTAATAGTGGCACGGCAGGGTTTGCTGTTGAAATTTATTTGACACTAAAACCTCATCAGAAGTGCATAAAAGTGCAGATAAACACGTCACACGGCCTAAGAGTTGTATCAGTCCACATGTTGTTTCTTACTTGTGTGTTTTGGATGTCAGCTGCAGATTTATTCCAATAACTGATGTGTGTGTAGTTCATGTGAGTTTAGTCGAACATTGGAGGGTGTGTGTTCCTACGCATGTGTAATGGGAAGACACAGCTGGTTGGAATTAAAGGCCCCACTGACACACGGCGAGAAAAAAAAAAGCAAACGGTCCGAAGCGAGATGAAAATACTGCTGTGGAGGAGCAGCTCTAAAAATACCGCTCAGGCCTGCAATTAGTGGTGTGTGTGCTGAGCAGCTGCTGTGGTTCAGGGCACTAAGTGTCTCTAATTACTGCACAGTGTGTGTGCTGATATGAGCCCAGCCCATCGGGGGAGTCCTGTCCTCAGTATCTCTATTTACCGTGAATCCAGACTTGCATGTGTGTGTGTGCTGCCAAACCCCGCTGACCAGAGCTGCTTCGTGTCTGTTCAGGGTTTCACCAGGACACATACACACACTGGTTCGGTTTGGATTTGGTGGAGGAGGTGTGTGTTCGCCTCTGCGTTTACATGTCCGTCTTTAACAGGCTGCATTTTTCCTCTCACTTGGGTTTCTGTTGGTTGCGACTAAAAGTAGGGAGTCCTGGTCCCATCGCTTTTAATATCTGGCATCTGCAGATACAACAATCCAGCATTATTTTCCCCAATAAAACTCCCTTCATTGACACTTCTATTTTTACCTGAGGTGTGGGCCTCAATAAAGGGTCTGTATTGAAGATGTCCTGATCAAACCCTCTTGTTGTCCTCATTTACGGGCACCAAAAAATATTGTTTCCTTGTCTGAAAAAAATCCAAAAATTCAGCAAAAAAATTCCCCAAATTTCTGAAAATTTGCAAAACCTTCAGGAAGAAAATTCCAATAATTCCTTAAAAGTTTTACCCTTAAAAGTTTTATTTTAAAAAAAATCCCCCAAATTTGGCAAGAAAATTCTTGTAAATATTTTTTTAAAAATGAGCAAAAATCTTCAAAAAAATTCCTAAAAATATCTAAAGTGATTACACATATATCAGTAAAACTTGTATTATTTTCTTTAAGAACATTCACATAAAAATCAACCAGAAATTACAGAAATAAAAACTATTTAAATATGGTTTACATAAAGATTAAGAGTGCTTTAAGATATCACAAACAAAGCTGAAGGTTACAGCATTCAGGTTTATCATTACTCTGAATGAACACCAGGTTGAAAGGAGTCGATTTTCATTTTCTTTTTTAAATACCAAGGAAGTTCACTGTTCTAATATCAAAAACAGAGCTGGAACTTTTAGCGATTGCATTTAGAATAACAGCAGTGGAGGATCTTAGTGATCTGACTGGAACATATAAAGACAGAATACTTCTGTGAGGAGGAGCGACAGAGTTTGCAGTTTATCAGTTGGTGAAAGAACTTTGGAATGAATTGCAGAAGTGGAGTTTGTGAGTTCTTCTTCCAGCTCTGTTCTCGTCCCTCCGTGGCCTTTTCATGGACTCATATCCTGTCATCTCTTCACACCTTCACTCTGCTGCTCCTCATCAACACGTTTTCTCCTCTAACATCTGCTTTAAACTAACATTCCCATCAGATATCAGTCAGCTCATGTTTAACTGCTGAGAGCATCGTCTGCTGCTTTGCTGTAGAGCTGCAATGATGAATCGAATAGTTGATAAATAACACAAATAACTAGAAAAGCACTCAGAGAGCGCAGTACTCCACCAAGGCTGTTCATTCCTCCATATAGCATTGTCAGAAATGCAGCATTTGTTTCTTAATTATTGATGATCAGAAATCACAGCACCATAGAATGTGTCCATTTAATACAGATGTACCCACAAACAAAACGACCTTATGCTGAGCACAGACATGTGTTATGCATGTGTACGTTATGTACGGATACCGAATCACATGATCTAAATATGTAGCCGATGGCGGGAATTGATGGGACTCAGAAACACCTCCACAATTTAATCAATTGTTGCTTGTATCATTTCCGACAGATGAGTCCCAATAAGTCCACAGTGGTGGATAGTGGATCACAATCATGTGATCGTCAGCAGGCAGCTGATGTAGTGTTTACTTGTTGTCATGGTTACAGTGACGCTGTGCCGGGATCTCACGATGATACAGAAATCTTTCACAAATCCATGGATCCAGACTATAAGCTGCATCAGTGCCAAAATCTAATCACCTGGTCCTTGTGTCATTTCTGACCTTCCTTGAAAATTTCATGCAAATCCGTTGTTTTTTTGAGTAATGTTGCTGACAGACAAACAAACCAATGCTGATCGTCACGTCACTCCACCGAGACTCCACTTCCTTGGTGGAGTAATAAATGAATCAACAACTGTTATGATAATGAATTAGAGTTATTATATTCTTTAAACTGTCTAAATTCTCTGATTCCAGTGTCTTAAATATGAATTTTTTCTGCTTTCTTTCCTCCTCTGTCTCTGTGACAGTAAACTGAAAATATTTGGGTTGTGGACAAAACAAGGTCATCTTGAACTTTGGGAAACATTTTTCAACATTTTCTGACATTAAATTAACTGAGAAAACTGTCAGCAGATGAACTGACAATGAAAATAATTGATGGTTGCAGACCTACTTCTCTATAGTTTAATTCTTTGGAGATGGAAAGCAGTAGAGAGGATTTCTGGACACCAGTGAAACATTTCTAACATTTTAACGTTCACACTACCAGATTTTATAGCTCTGTTCTCTCACCTGGTGGCTGGTTTGCTCTTGAAGTTATTTGTACTTTTTGTATGGTGTAAATTAAAGATTTCACTCTAATGTCAGAGTCTGAAAGGCCTCCTTCAGTGTTTTTACATTAATGACGTGCCAAATTCTGCCAAACTTATAATGTTGCTTTCTGAATTCTAATTTTTAAAAACTGACCTTAGTTGGGAGTCTTAATAAGTCTTAATGCTGTCTAGAATGCTCCTTTGACCAACAGAAATGTGTTTTTCTGTCTCTCCAGTGGAGCAGGAGCGTGACCTGCTGCAGCCTCGTCCTTACTGGAAGGAGTTTCGCTTCGACCTGACTCCTCTTCCTCAGGGAGAAACCGTCACAGCGGCAGAGTTTCGTATCTATAAGACTCTGACGATGGGCCAGAGGGCGAACAGAACGCTGCACATCTCCGTCTACGAGATCCAACGAGAAAACAGACACAGGTTTGGTCTAATTTGCTCTTTCTGTCTCTTTCAGTGTAAAGTTTCAGCTCTTCTGGTCCTGTTATTGTTTATCTTGTTCTAGACATCATGCTTCTCTACAGTCAGGTTTTTGTGGTGCTAAATAATTACAACTCAATCAATCAGACTTCATTTGAATAGCATGTTTAATACAAATGGAATGAAACGCAATGTGTCTTATTAAAACAAGACATTGTATAGTATGGTATAAAAATGTCAGTATTTTTTTTTTTTACAACATTCTGTATTATGCCATTTTTTATGACATATTATGACATCTTCATGACATAAAGTGATATTTTTCTCGAGATTTTTTTACATCATACTGTACTATGACATTTTTTACCACATACCATGCTATGACATTTTTTGGGACACATTAAACTCTGACACATTTTTATGACACTGTGCTATGACATTTTATGACACACTATATTATGAATTTTTTTTATAACATAGTATATTAAGACTTGTTTTTTTTTACCACATATCATACTATGACATTTATTGTGACCTGCTATACTGACATTTTCTACAACATACTATACTATGACTTTATATGACATACTATTCTCACATTTTTTGTGACACACTAAACTATGACATATTTTGTGACATGCTATAATATGACATTTTTTACGACATACTATTACATTTTTTATGACATACGATACCATTTCTACAGCATACTATACTATGTTTTTTTTTACAACATACTATGCTATGACTTGTTTGATGACATATTATAATTAGATTTTTTTTTACAACATACTATACTATACTATGACATTTATTATGACCTACTATGCTATGACTTTTAAAAAAAATTATATTATGCCTATTTTACCTCATATTATGCTATGACATTTTTTTAATGACATACTATACTATGACTTTTTACCTACGATAGACAAATTTTTATTTTGCAATACACTAGTACTGACATTATTTTACAACATACTATACTATGACTTTTTATGACATACTATACTAAGACATTTTTTCCAACATACTATACTATGACAATAGACATACAAAGACATACAACGCTATGACTTTTGAACGACATATTATACTATGACATTTCTTTGTATGATATACTATACTACGACATTTACTTACAACATATTATTCTATGACATTTATTCACAACACGATGACATTTTTTACGATATACGAATAGTCATTTCTCTTGACATTTTGACAGACATATATAGTATGTCGTTTAAAAACGTCATAGTATTGTATATCATGAAAACTGTCATAGTATAGTATGTTGTGAAAAAAGTCATAGTATAGTATGTGGTGAAAAAAGTATCATAGTATAGTATGTTGTTAAATAAAAGTCATAATATAGTATGTGGTTAAAAAAATCACAGTATAGTATGTAGTTAAATAAATCATAGTATAGTATGTCTTCATAAAAAATGGCATAATATGTAGTAAGAAAATGTCATCGTATAGTATGGGGTCTAAAATGTCAGTGTATAGTATGTCGTAAAAAGTGTCATAGTTTAGTACGTGGTTAAAAAAAGTCAGAATACTGTCAAAAATTATCATAGTATAGTATGTCTTTAATAAAAGTCATAATATAGTATGTGATTAAGAAAAGTCATAGTACAATATGTCTTTAAAAAATCATAGTATGTAATAAGCAAATGTCATATTATAGTATGTCGTAAAAAGTGTCATAGTATAATCTGTTGTAAAAAAAAATTGTCACAGTATAGTATGTGGTTAAACAGAAGTCATAGTATAGTGTGTGGTTAAAAAAAGTCATAGTATAGTGTGTGGTTAAATAGAAGTCATAGCATAGTGTGTGGTTAAAAAAAAGTCATAGTATAGCGTGTGGTTAAATAGAAGTCATAGTATAGTTAGTATGTGGTTAAAAACGTCATAGTATAGTATGTGGTTAACCCTTTAAGCTGCAGTCAATTCCAGCCATTTTCAGTACAAAAAATCGCTAATATTCTATTTGTAAATAAAAATATGACGAGAAGTACAGGGAATATTGGACGCGCATCGCGAGGTGCATTTCTTTGAAAACGACCTATTCGTGGATTATATACCGACTTCAGGACATGTTTTGGACAAAATAGTTTACTGGCTTGTTTCATCTGGATGTAAAAGGTTGGATTATGGCCGTTTTTTGTGGAATATTTTCATCTGTGTGTAATATTGAACCCGGAAATGTGAGTCGCGCTGTGTACGTTGAAGCCGTCTATAGAGAACGGATGGATGGATATTCGTTGTGTCTCGGACAAATGTGTTTTTCTCACCCGCTGTGGTAATCGCATCTGAAAGTGGTTTATATCGGCGGATTCATGAGAATCTAACCTTTTCATCGGCGTATAGTGTTTGTATAATCGCGTTTGCAGTTTCAGACATTTAGCAAATTGCTTCTGCAGATCTCAAAGTGTACCGCGAGCGGGACACTGAAGCGCAACAGGTTAAAAAAGGTCATAGTATAGTATGTGTTTAAAAAAAGTCATAGTATAGTATGTGGTTAAAAAAAAGTCCTAGTAGAGTTTGTGGTTTAAAAAAGTCGTAGAATGGTATGTGGTTAAAAAAAAGTCATAGTATAGTATGGGGTTAAAAAAAGTCCTAGTAGAGTATGTGGTTAAAAAAGTCATAGTATAGTATGTGGTTAAAAAAGTCATAGTATAGTATGTGGTTAAAAAAGTCGTAGAATGGTAGGTGGTTAAAAAAAAAAGTCATAGTATAGTATGGGGTTAAAAAAAAGTCCTGCTATATTATGTGGCTAAAAAAAGTCGTAGAATGGTATGTGGTTAAAATAGTCATAGTATAGTGTGTGGTTAAAAAAAGTCATAGTATAGTATGGGGTAAAAAAGGTCATAGTATAGTATGTGGTTAAAAAAAAGTCATAGTATAGTGTGTGGTTAAAAAAAGTCATAATATAGTATGTGGTTAAAAAAAGTCATAGGATAGTGTGTGGTTAAAAAAGTCATAATATAGTATGTGGTTAAAAAAAGTCATAGTATAGTGTGTGGTTAAAAAAAGTCACAATATAGTATGTGGTTAAATAGTAGTCATAGTGTGGTATGTGGTTAAAAAAGTCATAGTATAGTATGTGGTTAAAAAAAGTCGTAGAATGGTAGGTGGTTAAAAAAAAGTCATAGTATAGTATGGGGTTAAAAAAAAGTCCTACTATATTATGTGGTTAAAAAAAGTCGTAGAATGGTAGGTGGTTAAAAAAAAGTCATAGTATAGTATGGGGTTAAAAAAAAGTCCTACTATATTATGTGGCTAAAAAAAGTCGTAGAATGGTATGTGGTTAAAATAGTCATAGTATAGTGTGTGGTTAAAAAAAAGTCATAGTATAGTATGTGGTTTAAAAAAGTCGGAGAATGGTATGGGGTTAAAAAAAAGTCCTAGTAGAGTATGTGGTTAAAAAAGTCATAGTATAGTGTGTGGTTAAAAAAAGTCATAGTATAGTATGTGGTTAAAAAAAGTCATAATATAGTATGTGGTTAAAAAAAGTCACAATATAGTCTGTGGTTAAATAGTAGTCATAGTGTGGTATGTGGTTAAAATAGTCATAGTATAGTGTGTGGTTAAAAAAAAGTCATAGTATAGTATGTGGTTTAAAAAAGTCGTAGAATGGTATGGGGTTAAAAAAAAAGTCCTAGTAGAGTATGTGGTTAAAAAAGTCATAGTATAGTATGTGGTTAAAAAAAGTCGTAGAATGGTAGGTGGTTAAAAAAAAAGTCATAGTATAGTATGGGGTTAAAAAAAAGTCCTGCTATATTATGTGGCTAAAAAAGTCGTAGAATGGTATGTGGTTAAAATAGTCATAGTATAGTGTGTGGTTAAAAAAGTCATAGTATAGTATGGGGTAAAAAAGGTCATAGTATAGTATGTGGTTAAAAAAAGTCATAATATAGTATGTGGTTAAATAGTAGTCATAGTGTGGTATGTGGTTAAAATAGTCATAGTATAGTGTGTGGTTAAAAAAAAGTCATAGTATAGTATGTGGTTTAAAAAAGTCGTAGAATGATATGGGGTTAAAAAAAAAAGTCCTAGTAGAGTATGTGGTTAAAAAAGTCATAGTATAGTATGTGGTTAAAAAAAGTCGTAGAATGGTAGGTGGTTAAAAAAAAAGTCATAGTATAGTATGGGGTTAAAAAAAAGTCCTGCTATATTATGTGGCTAAAAAAAGTCGTAGAATGGTATGTGGTTAAAATAGTCATAGTATAGTGTGTGGTTAAAAAAAGTCATAGTATAGTATGGGGTAAAAAAGGTCATAGTATAGTGTGTGGTTAAAAAAAGTCATAATATAGTATGTGGTTAAAAAAAAGTCATAGTATAGTGTGTGGTTAAAAAAAGTCATAATATAGTATGTGGTTAAAAAAAGTCATAGTATGTGGTTAAAAAAAGTCATAGTATAGTATGTGGTTAAAAAAAAGTCGTAGAATGGTATGGGGTTAAAAAAAAGTCCTCGTAGAGTATGTGGTTAAAAAAGTCATAGTATAGTATGTGGTTAAAAAAAGTCGTAGAATGGTAGGTGGTTAAAAAAAGTCATAGTATAGTATGGGGTTAAAAAAAAGTCCTACTATATTATGTGGCTAAAAAAAGTCGTAGAATGGTATGTGGTTAAAATAGTCCTAGTATAGTGTGTGGTTAAAAAAAAATCATAGTATAATATGGGGTAAAAAAGGTCATAGTATAGTATGTGGTTAAAAAAAAGTCATAGTATAGTGTGTGGTTAAAAAAAGTCATAGTTTAGTATATCGTCCAAAATGTTACAAAAACGTCATAGTTTAGTATTTAATGAGCCATTCGCAGCTTCACTGTACCGGCCGTGTGTACTTAGACTTGCATGGCTTAATCTTTGAGACAAGCATATGCTACTGGCAGGATCAACCAGGTAGCCCAAAATATGAAAAAGAACGTCAAAGTTTAGTATGTCGTCCAAAATATTACTGAAACTTCATAGTTTAGTATGTCGTCCAAAATGTTGAAAAAAACATCATAGTTTAGTATGTTGTCCAAAATGTCACAAAAACGTCAGAGTTTACTATGTCATCCAAAATATGAAAAAAAACCATCATAGTTTAGTATGTCGTCCGAAATATGAAAAAGAACGTCAAAGTTTAGTATGTCATCTAAAATAGGAAATAAAACGTCATAGTTGAGTATATCATGCAAAAAGTCACAAAAATGTCATAGTTTAGTATGTCGTCCAAAATATGAAAAAGAACGCCATATTTTGTCGTCGACCTGTCCAGGGTGTCCCCTGCCTTCACCCGAGTCAGCTGGGATAGGCTCCAGCACCCCCCACGACCCGAATGAGGATAAAGTGGTGTAAAGAGGATGGATGGATATTTTGTCGTCCAAAATATGACAAAAACGTCATAGTTTAGTATGTCGTCCAAAATGTGGAAAAAACATCATGTTGAGTAAGTGGTTTGATAAAAGTCATATGTTTTAAAAAGTGTCAGAGTGCAGTATGTGTATGGTGTTTTTATTGTTTATCTTGTTCTCTTCGTCATGTTTCTCTACAGTTGACTTTTCAATTCAACACAATCAGACTTCTTTTGATTACTGTTTAATACATATAGAACGTAATACAAAGTGTTTTATGCAACAAAACAGTCTCTCTCGCTCTGGAAACACCAGAGAGACAACAGGTCAAAAATTCAGAATAAGACAATGGGAGGAAAGTGAAGTGAGAAAAAGAAAACACAAAGACAGCTCTCACTAAATCAACAGAATATAGTGTATTTACTATAGTAACCTTCCTATGTGGGTAAAAACGTCAGAATATAATAGGTTGTAAATAATCTCAGTAAAAAGTACAGGATATAATAAGAGTCAAGTATGCCTACTAAAAAATCCTGGTCTGTGTTGGATAAATATGAAGAACCAGTATTATTAGCTTTTGCAGTTCGTATAAATTTCCGTCTTTCTTTCGCCCACAGAGAACCAGAGCTGGTGCTGCTGGACATGCAGTCGGTTCCTGCAGGTCAGGAGGGCTGGTTGGCCTTCGACGTCACCGCGGCCTCCAACCACTGGCTGCTCCACCCTCGAAGCAACCTGGGAATAAGACTGTATGTGGAGACCGAGGAAGGTGGGTTCACTGCTGGACCACAACACAACATCATAAACACAAAACTCACCTTCGATGATTTATTTCTGCTGAACTCCAAAAACCATTGGTGGGTTATCGTTTTAAAAAAAAAAAAATCACAGAATTACACAATTTGTCCAAGCCAGAAACTGTAAAACAGTGAGAACAATCGAATTTTCAGGTTGTCATTGAGCTACGTGTGCGATTGTTAGTTTCTTTAGAAAACTGACCAAATCTAAACTTAAAATCATACTTTTCAAAATCTAAATCACTTTTAATTTGGCCAAAAATAAAGCCTTTGTTTGCATAACATTTAATTTTTTGTTGTTTTAAAAAAAATCTGCCACACAAAGTTATTTCATCTCGTAATAAAAATTAATTGAATGTTCATTTATCTAATCTGTGTTTCCACAAAGAGGAGACAAGTGTGACAACAAAATACAGGCCATCCTTAAAGTCTGGACACAGGGAATCTCATTAACGAGAACTTCTTTTTGCCTCCACAGATTAAATATTGTCTTAAAACAAGTCCATCCATCTTGCTGAAATGTCACTTGTTAAGTAAATTTATCTTAAATCAAGTGGGATGAGACATTTTGACTAAAAATAAGACAAACAGACTTGGGAAGATTTTGAGTTTTTGCAGTGCAGCCGTCAAACTAAAGTCGATGTTTCTCGGCTCACTAATGTGTTCAGTGGTGTTTTTATGTGATGTAATATAAAGTTCATCTTGTGAAAATACCTCCCTTCAGACCGCTCCCTGTCCGCCGGCTGGATCGGGTTGGTGGGTCGTCGGGGTCCTCGCTCCAAGCAGCCCTTCATGGTGACCTTCTTCAGGGAGAGTCAAGTTCCCTGTCGGCCGCCGCGAGCTGTCAAGCCTCATCCTCGCAAGAAGAAACTCAAATACGACCTCCCGGTGCCCAGCATCCACAGTAAGACTGCACAGACTCACATTAGACTCTGGTATACTCTGGTTTGTGGCTTTAAAAGTTAATTTGGAACATTTTCAAGACGTGGAAACGATCTATCCAGCCAGTTCAGCTTCTAAAATCTGTTTCAGGACGACTGAGAAGGAACAACTTGTATAGATTTTAAATGAAGTTAAATGGAATTGTAGGAAAACTCACCTCACTGGGATGATAATAACTGTAGTAAAACCTTAAAATATACAAAATATAGTGAGACAAGTTAATAGTTTTAATCTTATCCTGTAAATCTCATCATTGTTTGATCTTACTAAATGTTTTTCTCTTTCCAGATCGGAGTCCTGCTAACAACGGAGGTCAACCCTGTAAAAAACATGAACTCTACGTCAGCTTCAGTGATCTCGGCTGGAAGGTCCGTTTCTAAAGTTTCTTCATTTATATTAGTCTAGTTTTATTGGAGAGGATTCAATTCCGGCTGCTCAGTGGAGTAGTGGTTAGCACTTTCGCCTTGCAGCAAGAAGATCCCTGGTTCGAATCCCGGGGTGGGCCTGGGATCTTTCTGCATGGAGTTTGCATGTTCTCCCTGAGCATGCGTGGGTTTTCTCCGGGTACTCCAGCTTCCTCCCACAGTCCAAAAATATGCTGAGGTTAATTGAGTACTCTAAATTGCCCGTAGGTGTGAATGTGAGTGTTCGTCTGTGTATGTAGCCCTGCGACAGACTGGCGACCTGTCCTGGGTGTCCCCTGCCTTCGCCCGAGTCAGCTGGGATAGGCTCCAGCTCCCCCCGCGACCCTAATGAGGATAAAGCGGTGTATAGAGGATGGATGGATGGATTCAATTCCACTTGGTTTTATTTCAGTTTTCAGAAAAGAAACGGTTGGTCAATCTCTACACCTTCAACTCCATCGATTTTCAATTCTAAAACAAAGTCAGAAAATAAAAAAATGTGTCTTTTTAAAAACTTATCTAAGCTTGTAACAACATTTTAAAATTAAGATGTTTTCCGTTTAATTTTGTCCTCAAATTGGAATTATTTGCGTTCTTACATTATTACTGACATTTATATGAGGAGTCAGACATAAATTATGAACTTTCACTTTGACATTTTTAAACAATTATCAAGAAATGACTGGAGTTTCATGGTAGCAGCTATTCTCATTGTCATTCAGTTCATTAATTAGTGGTTTCGTCAATAAAATGTCATATATATGGAAAGAAACTTAAATATGTATATATATGAAAGAAGCTGGAATCAGAGAATTTACACTATCCTAAAAATAGATTAACAGGTGATTTAAAAAAAAAACACAGTTAGCAGTTAATTTAATAATGGGCAGCTACTAGATATTTATAATTCTGTCATGAAAAGTGATGAAAAAACGTTAATATATTATAGCTGATGTTCTTATTCTGGGGTCAGGGATTTATAGTTTCAGTAGTTCTACATTAATAGTTAATTTAGGCTGTCAACAGGATCTGCACACTTAAATCCTAAAAATACACAGACATTAACAGTTAAATTAACAGTATTTGATTTCATTTACTCCTGATAGAATCTTTTCTTTGAGGTTTGACTCCCTCTAGTGGTGGAACTCTTCACTTTAGTATAAAACTGGATATTTTAACTCTTGGTTTTATTTCTTGTGACCAAGTTTTTTTTAAACTAGTAACATGTTTAATTTCTTTTACCTTCCCACTGTGTAATGTCTTATGTTATTAAAACTCAACAGGTGCGTTCTTATTTAATGTCAGATTAGACGGCTGTGGTATTTTCTTTTGTAGATTATATGAATGTTTTATTTTTCCAGCCAGTCTTTCTGCTTCATGACTTTTGTTTCTGTCGATCACAGGACTGGGTTTTGGCTCCGACCGGATACTCGGCGTACTACTGTGATGGAGAATGTTTTTATCCTCTGGGATCCTGCATGAACGCCACCAACCACGCCCTCATCCAGCAGGTGGTGAGTAAAATGCATCACTACGAAATGGATGTTTTTTTTAAGGTATTTTTGACTTTATCTGACAGGTTTAGTCGAGAGTCAGACAGGAAAGTAGAGAGAAGAGCGGGGTGAAGACCTGCAGCAAAGGGCTGTGAGCTGGAATCAAACCAGACCGCTGTGGGGGGGGATTATAGCCCCTGTTTATGGGTCACCTGGTCTGCCAGCTAAGGGGCTATAGTCCCCCATGCAGTGGTCTGGTTTGATTCCAGCTCACAGCCCTTTGCTGCAGGTCTTGCCCCAATCTTCTCTCGGCTTTCCTGTCTGATTCTCGACTAAATTTGACAAAGCCCAAAAAAATAACTTGGAAAAAAAAGTCAGGTGCGCCAGTTCCTGTCCAAAGAAGGTCATTATTTAGCTTCTCCAAACTGAAGGTTTCATCTGTTGTAAATGACACACTGACAACTGAGTACGTCCTATAAAAAAAGAAACCAAACTGTTGCTTTAAGACGTAAAAAATATGAAATATGATCAGTTTTAATTCAGCTTGTGACCTAAAAGAACAAAATCTAACTCCGGCTACTCTGTTTTTAGAGCTAAAGCATCAACATTACGGATCAACTGCAAAGTTTAGAGAAAGAGGGAAGCACATTATTTTTCCTCTTTCCTGCTTCATTAGTCTCATCCAACACTTAACTATTCTACACAGTGTGATATTGTATGCAGATACAATATCACACTGCTCAAGGATTTTAAATGCTCTATTAGAGTTTTCCTGTATTGGTATTCTTCAGTGAGGAAAAGCTATAAATAGCTTTACTGTTCTGTATAAAACCTAACTATAAATCTTAACATGGTGTTTGTCAGGTTCACCTCCTGAAGCCGGACGAGGTTCCCAAAGCGTGCTGCGCCCCGACGAAGCTCAGCCCCATCTCAGTCCTGTTCTACGACGACAACAACAACGTTATCCTGAAGAAGCATCGCAACATGGTGGTGAAGACCTGCGGCTGTCTATGAGGCTGATTCAACATCTGGACTCCCAGAGAAGAGGTTGAGTTTCTCTGCAGTGGGGTTGTATGAGGTAAACAAGAAGCTCAGCTGTGTGCTGCTGAGAACACAAACAGTCAACATTAGTTAAGTGTTTGGTTTACTTAGAATATTCTCACCACTTTACCGTACTGTCAGACAGGTGTTTCTTCTGGTGTGACATTTTCTCATCTATTGAACTTCTTTATTCCTGCACAGTTCCAGCTGTGCAACACAGGAAGAAATACAGAAGTTCAGAGAAAGTAATTTTAAAAGAAACGAGCTGTCCGACAGCAAGGAGAGTGGTGAGAAAATTCTAAATATAGTCCACACTTCCTCATACAACCCACCTAAAAGAAAACGTTCACCGATTCTAACTCTGCATCTAAATTCAAATGTTTTCAAACAGAATTTGTCTCACCAGCATCAAACCACACAGACTTCATTTTACTACAGGTTCAGTCTGTAACGACAGAAAGGCAAATGATATTGGATGGTTTCAGGAACCATTAGTGATGCCTGATCTGTTGTAAGGAGGAGATTAACTCACAGCACTACTGTTGTTACGCAAAAATGTATATGAAGAGATTATTAAAATGTATTCAATTAATAAAAACGTGTCTCATCTTTTTTATGGCTCGGACTGTAAATAATCAAATGTCATTTTAAGGCCAAGATATACTCAACTGTAAACAGTTATGACACTATTTTCCAGTTAGCTTGGAGTCAAAGCTCTGAATGTACACAGTAGATCAGATTTTGTGTCATCCATGCATGTCGGGTGCTGTGGCTGCCAGACAGACTTGTGCAGAATGAAGTTTACATCCTTGCAGATCTAAACACTAGCCTTACATGTGCCAGGTCAGAGTTACACTTTCTGCATCTGCAAGGATCCATGCAACATAAATTTTGACTTCACTACAAAATGTGCAGCCTTTGGTCGCTGCAGACTCGTGCAGATGATAAACTCTACATCACATGGACATTTGTAGATGAACACTGGTCTCACTGACACCTGTACAGTTACTGTTTCAGCTTCCACACACATCTGTGGATGTACATTTCATAATCTGTACAAATCTGACTGGCAACAAATGCAGTAAAGCACATGTGCAAAGAAAAATGTACATTACTTTCTACTGTACAGCTACACTACTGTTTGGAGTCACTTAGAAAGGTCCTCATTTTTTAAAGAAAAGCATTTTTTTCTTTATGAAGATCACATTAAATGAATCAGAAATACAGTCTAGACATTGTAAATGTATTAAATGACTATTCTAGCTGGGAACAGCTGATTTTTAATGGAATATCTCCATAGGGGTACAGAGGAACATTTCCAGCAACCATCACTCCTGTGTTCTAATGCTACATTGTGTTAGCTAATGGTACTGAAAGGCTCATTGATGAATAGAAAACTTTTGTGCAGTTATGTTAGCACATGGATAAAAGTGTGAGTTTTCATAGAAAATATGAGATTGTCTGGATGACACCAAACTTTTGAACAGTTGTGTATGTAACGGATGTCCTCCAAGCAGACTAGAAAGTAGAACAGCAACAACAAATGTGTTTGCAATGGAGTATAGTCACAGCAAGATGTATAAAATTTGGAACTTGCCTTCCTCATGAGCAGCTAAAATGAAGTTTAACAGAAGAAAACTACTGACTTCTTCTTTTCCTTTTTCTAAACAGACATTTAAAAGAAGGTTAAGTAGCTGTTTTGGCTGACTTTCTGATGCTAAAGTGATAAACTATTTCAGCTGCAACACTAAAAATAAAGAGTTACACCTTAAGGAACAGTTTGGTTCCTATGAAGTGAGGTTTGTATGAGGAACTTATCCACAGTCAGTTTATCACTTCCAGTAGATGAGGATCATACTCTCAGCAGACAGGAGGACCAGCTGTGGACCGTTTCAGCAGCAATATTTTAGCCCTTAAAAAGAAGAATCAACATCTGTTTAGAGTATTTTCACTGCTTTACCTTGAGTCTCTTTTCCACTGAAGAACACAAACTGTTTCATCTCTTTCTTTAGACTCCATTTGTGGGATCTGTTGGCTTTAAAGAAAGAGATACAACAGCTTGAGTCACAACAAACTAAAAGCATCAAGTAAAAATGAGTTCTACTGATTTTAACTTCATCTTTTACAAATAAACACCATACCTGCATGACCCCCGTGTTTCATCACCTCGTCAAATTCAACAAAGTCAGCCAAGAAGACGAATCACATTAAATACATTGTTCAATTTATTGAAAAGGGTAAAAAAAAAAAATAGTACAGTGAAAGCAAATCAGCTTAGTTTTTTGCCAGCTAGTGAATGTCAGAAGAAAAACAAAAGAAAACAAAAAAAGTCAATAATATTGGCAGTAACTTCAACTAAATCATTTCACTCTCAGTCATCGGGGCTACTTACATTTTCTTCAAACTAACAGCCGAAAGTGTCAAAATGAGCACAGAGCTGCGTGCGTTAGAAAAAGAATCAGGGTTACAAAACAAATCTGGTCCTGGTCTAACCGAAGCAGGGACAAAGATGGGTTTATTGCCACGGTAACGAGCCTGAAACGGGGTAGAAGTGGAAAAAATTGGGAGAAAGAAACTAAAACGTAATAGAGTTGCTGTTGTGTGGTGTAACGTGAGGTACTGTTGTAGGCGGTACTGAGTGTGGAGCAGCAGCAGCACGGAGGAGGCACAGCTGTGGGGTTCCATCCACTCGTAAACTGCATGTGTTGAGAAGCCAGTGGTCATGAAAGCGGCTGTGAAGGTTGTGCAAAATGGAATGACTCGTGGAACCCGACAGCTGTGCCGCGTCCGAGTGTGTGAATCTACAGTGACGTGTGTCGTCTCTTCCTGTGGACGATAGTTTCAAGCCGTCAGCTAAACCACACGCTCAAAAATATCCTGTTTGTTAAGTTTCCATTGTAGCTTTTTCAGAACTCCCTGCCTTCAGTCACTGGTCCTGCTTTCTGGGAATCTGCCCTCCCCCCTTTATCTGGAATACCAAGGTAGTTAGGTACACAATAAATATAAAAATGGGCTGCTGGTGTACGTCTGCCCCCATCATCACTGTTTATCTCTTACACTAACACACACACACATACGTACACAGCACATACACACATCCATCCCATCCCATCCCGACCCGACGTCCGTGAATACTGACAGGTCCCAGAGTTCATCATCCTTCAGGGGATTCAACGTTCAGTCCGTGGTCACTGCGTATCTGAAGAAACAGGTGTGGTTGTGTTTGTATCAGCAGTGATTAATCCACTTTAAGTAACACTTGCTAGTAGTATTTTTTATTTCATCTTCTGCAGGGTTGCACCAAAAGGATTCATTTTAAACCTGATTGAATCACAGCTCACTCTAAATTATGTTCCACCAAACTCTAAAACAAGCGTAAAATCAAGCTCGATTACATTTAAACCTCAGCATTTACTCTAAACTTGAATTCAATTTAGTGAAGTTACAGCTAGACTTAGAACTCCAGTATGAAATAGATACTTTAGTAATCCTGAGGGAAAGTCAAATATTCAGTAGCTTACATACAACAACAAAAATAAAAAAGAGACAAAACTGGAAGGTTAGTATAACTCTAAAAAAAAGTTCCTGTACAACACTATAAATAAAACACTTGTAATTTTAAAATCTATAGAATACTAAATGTATTAAATGTCAATATACAGTGTTTACACATTTGAAGGCACCGTGATCTAAAGTGTAGTAAGCTTCATAAGGTGTATAGACATTTTACAACCATGACTGAGACAGAGAAATGTGATCCACTGTTACCCTTCTGAAAGGGTTCTGGCATAGAAACCTTTCAGAAGGGTTACATTTTCTTCACTGTTGGTTCATTTTTACTGTAATCTAAAGTCCTGTATCTCTATGGAAACAGCAAAACCATTAAGAAGGTGAGAGAACTCCTCTTCTTCGGAGATCTCTTCTGTGCTGTACGACAGTCAGAATGTCATAAATCATGAAAATGACAAAAGCTAAAGTGAAATTTCTCTGTTTTATAAAACTTTCTAGACCTAAATCAACATGTACAGCAGTTTTTTCAAGTGCCCACAATTGTTATCAATACAGGAAAAATAATGTTGGCCTAAAAAATTAGAGATATTTTACTACTTGCATTTTTACAACTTCTACAAACTCTTCTTTCGTCAGACGTCTGCGCATAACTTTTGAGTTTTAAAAAGTTGTTTCACCACGCTGAGTGGATCTTCCAACAGCTAGCTTCTCTGTATATTTTTGAGCCATGCAGCATTTATTTTATCAATAAAGTATGTTTCATTTTCTCTAAAGACAGCCTGCAGTTCACCAGAAAACTAAATTATTGTCAGGAAGCTCAGTAAAGGGTGTATTGTGTTGTTTCTTTATATAGAGTCTGATGCAACATTTTTATCTTTTTTGTCAAATTTTTGAATGAGACATACAGACTGATGTATAATATCTTGAACTTCTGCTTGTTTTTTTTCTTGAGGAAGCTTTAAAATGCTCCCAGACAATCAAAGCTGAAAGGATTTCTGTTTTCATAGTTTCTTGGTTGGTTTGGTTGAATTTTGGTTAATTTTTTAAAAAGAGAAATGCCTGAAATCTGCCAACAGGTTTAGGTTCAATGAGTAACTAATGCAAGCAAGTTTTTAAAAATGTTTTTTTATTGAAGTATTCATTTATTTACTTTGGGAAAACAAGCTGTGTTGCTTGAACGCTGCTTAACTTTGGTTTACATCAACACATTTAGTTTTTAATTGTGTAACGGAGCTCTGCTGAATTTAAAGCTAGATTCTCTCATTTTAAACCTCCGTTCACTACACTATTTTTCTTAAATTAATCTTTGTCGGTGCAACCCAGCCCAAAGCTACAAAAATACAGATCACTATGAAGAAAAATCTGCCTTTACTACAGCTTAGAAGCAATTCAGGTAGAACTTACCCAGGTTCAGGTCCAGTCAGAGGCCTTTATGCCTGAACGTCGGCCAGCTCAGGAGGCATCGGGGACTTGGGATGTTTGCTCTCAAAGTGCTGCTTGAAGGTTTTGGGGTCGGGCATCTGTGTCTAAAATAAAGACAAACAAGGTATGAGTTCATTTTATTTTCGTCACTCATTAAATTGTTAAACTAGATTTGACATGTTAATTCTTAGCAAATTGTTTCTAAAATCAGGTAAATGTTTCAGAAGATTTCTGACAGTTAAATGCCTTCAAAAAACGTGCTAAATGAAAAACTTAAATTTGATCACTTATTTCCACACGTAAACCCAATAACTAACAAAATCAATAACACTTTATCAAATTCTAATTGTTTTGAATCCCCCATTGAATCTCATTAACTCGATTTGGGGCTGAAGTTTACTAATTCTTCAGTTTTTACATTTTATAGGTCAACAGTAACATCTTCTAACTTCATGTCGCAGCTGAAGATGTGAAGCTGCTTCATCTAAACAACAGAGGTCCTAATTCACAACTCTGAGCTTAGTGAGAATCTGGAAAGCTCATGTTCTTATAAAGTTCATCATCTTAATTTCACTATGAAAAGTCTACAAGCCTGTAAATGTTAAATTTCCAAATAGAGAAAGGTCTAAAGTTAGTTTGGGGAGGAAACAGAGTCCTCATTGGAAAACCCTTAAAGCTCCACATGAACCTGATCAGTACTCAGCTGCTATCGGTGTCTCAGACTCACCCGGCAGACGGGGCAGGTGTGGACCAGCGCTGCTTTGGCTGCAGTCTTCTGGTCGGCGCCCTGAGATTTCTTCTTCTCTGCTGCCTTCTTGGCGTTCTTTTGCTGGGACTGAATCTTCTGCTGCCCACGAGCCATGGCCCTCAGCTTCGACCTGCAGGGAGAAAGGCGAACAAGACCGATTAGAATGGGAAGATTTCTCTGCTTTTGAAGTCCAAATCCTAAATCACAGCTTTAGTGTCCTACATTATAAAAGAAATTCATACATTTTTAAAATGTATGAATTTCAAAATTTTTAATATGTTCAGGGATGTGATGAGCAGGTGTGGTGACTTTGAATTGTCATTTTAGTGAGAAAACAATTTCTTAGCAGCCAAAATGAAATATAACATAATTTCTGTGTCACTCTTGAATACTCTTGTTTATTTTGTTAATTTTCTCTTTCTATATTATATTTTCCAATATTCTTATTCTATTTTATGATACCTTCACTTTATACCTGACCCTAATATTGTGTGTTGTCTTGTTGTTTACCCCCTTGTTGTGGAATATCCAACTGCTATAACAACAAAATTTCCCTCTGGGGAAGTCTAATACCACAATACACTAAATACAGAGGAACTTTAACCCTGTTACAGACTAACTGCAGACTGTTGATGTATCTCTCTATTCTGATGCTAACGAAGGCTTAAAATTAAACTGAATATGACTGCTGGCGGGCGGTTGCCACTGTTGCCTTGCAGCTAGAAGATCCCTGTGGGTTTTCTCTGGGTTCTAAAGCTTCCTTCCACAGTCCAAAAACAGGCTGAGATTAAATGGGGATTCTAAATTGTCCATAGGTGTGAATGTGAGTGTGATTGCTTGTCTCTAAACACTGTGATAGACTGATGACCTGTCCAGGATGTCCTGTCTTCACCCTAAGTCAGCTGGGATAGACTCCAGCCCCTCCATGACCCGAATGAGGAATAAGCAGATAATGGATGGATGGATGATTGCTGGCTTTTTCCTGATGTTTCTACATGATTTAATGCCACTATCTGACCCAAAACATGACCAAAACTATGTGTGCACTTCTCACCACATTCAGCTGCTTTTCCTGACATGAGATAAGCCCCTTAGTTTTAACAGATACACAATGACACTCATATACCACACTTCCACATTTGTGGCAACAGCTTGGTGTTTTAAGACAACATGTACAAAAAAAGCCCAAACAATAAATGTTCTTTATTTAGTCTGAAGCACAAGAACTAAAAAAAAGCAAACATAATGGTGAGTTGGAACTAATTCTTGCAGGCAGATTCACAAACCTTGTGGAAAACTTCTCTGAACCCTTTGATGCACAACATGGGTCAAAGGTGACCCACATCTGATGTAAAATGGGTATCTCTTGACCCAAGGGTTAAGAGTCAAATTAATGAGCATGATTTTGGAAAGAAAACATTTCAGAGAGAAGCGTTATGTCATCTAGTAGAAACTCAAAACTACACATGATATTACAGAGTCTAGCAAACTGTGAGACTGAACTGTAAACACATCAAGTGTAGATTATATCATGCCTAATATAACAATGAAGGTTTACACAACTGTAAGCTTATCAGGTGCATCAAGCTAAAACCAAGCTGCTTACGACTAACAATTATTTTCATTATAAAATTTCCCCCAAAAACTTAAGGTTAAGTCTTCAAATCTGTTCTTTTGTTTGACAGCTCAGTTTCACAAACATGAAGAGAAGCAGCAAATTCTCTCAGACGTTACTATAACTTAGCTAAGACAACAACCCTTTTTGACATCAAAGCAGCAAAAAATAGGATCACCGGTCAATGCAACGCAGCAAAGTCCAGCAGCACCACAAAACTACAGCCTTCAAAATGACCACACAACTGAATCATCACTTCTCTAAGTCAACTGACTAAAACTGAGTATTACAACCTCAATGAAACTGGGCAGTAGGTTTCAGTTTTAGTCAGGGGCATCTGAATAACTGTCAACTGAATGCAAGTGGAATTCATTTCTTGGTTTAAAAGGGATGCATGACCTAAAAAGTGATCGAAATTATTCTGCAATGTTTATTTATTTTCAAATACAGTTATTCCAGTCATCTGGTCCAAATGTATGTGCATTTTTATATCACAATGCATGTTGGGATGTCAGATTTTTCTGATATTGTTCAGCCCTATTTTTTTCTCAAAGTGCAAATATGTGCTTTAAAGGAAGCTGCTTGCTTCTTGACAGAAAATTACAATGACATTGCAAACTTTACTTGAATAAAATTTGGATGTTTAAAATGTCATATGGCTATAAAAGCACAAAATTTAGAAAAAAAAAATGACACACTGATGATACACAATTTTCCATTGACACAAATGTACATTATGTTACTGGAACATAAATGTTGACGCATTAAAGTTCATCTTGAACCACGCAGGGATGAGGTTCCTTTGAATTATATAACACAGTGTTAGCTCTCCTCACATACGCTTTTACAGTGTATCTGCTCAGTATTATTTGCATTACAAATCTCAAAGTAAATACATTTCCTTCCACTGCTGCTCAATACCAAACAAGACGTGAGACAGAGAGAAATATGAACTGAAGTGAGGTTTACATGAACTTAACGTCGACTTTACGGAGCTAAATAACCAATTTTACCACAAACTAAACACAGTGCTGATTATATAAACTGACCGTTGACCTTCATTTACCTGTTCCATCCTTTAGCGTTCAATAATATCACAACACACCAGCAGCTAATGGAGCTAGTTACCTTAACGTTAGCATACAGCTAGCCACTCACGATACAACTGCTGAAACAATTGGGTATTGCTTATAATTAACTATAACATGGCAGCTGATTGATTACACTAATCTACAGACATATATCTGATGTTGTTTCCCAGTTAAACATCAACAAAACAACCGGTTTCGCGACAACTGTTAGCATCGTCAGAACGGGCCTTTCCTCAACCGGCGCCGCCTTGCTAACACCGTTAGCTCGGCGAGCTAAGGAATCTACCATTACATGTAGCTGTAAATTACTGGACAACACGGTTCTATAGGAGAAAAATGGACGGATTTAAATAAAACTCTACCTTATACGGCTCTTCAATAAGTTACAGGCATGTGATAGTAAGAAATCTTTGGTTTTTAGGCGGATTTACCTTCGAGATTCGACTCTGTCTGCGCTCCTTTGTCGTTGTCTTTTCCGAGTGCCAGAGAAAACTCTGAGGAAGTTCAAGCCGAGAGTGTTCCGAGCAGCGCCCCCTGCTGGACGGGAGCGGAGCTGGACGCCCAGGTTAAAACGATGCGGGACAACAGGAAAAATGGCACTAAAAGAAATATCTAAAAATCGCAAATATTGTATATATATTTACTATATATTAGACTTGAGTGACTTTATTAATCCTTCAGAGGGAAATTAAGTTGTTAACTTAGCATGAATATTCAATAAAGGGATAAATAACAAGACAACACAGACTATTAGGGTATAAAAGTGAAAAAAAAAATAGAAAAACATAATGTAGATAAAATCAACAGAATATACAAGAAAGATACAAGCAGTGATCACAGCTTCTCAGACGTCTCCTGGAAGATCCTGAAGGTGATCTTGCCAAGAGGGAACGTTGCTGCACAGTGGAGGTATGCTGAGGGAGTGTGGATCCTGAAGGAGGGAGCTCTCGCAACATTGAGCAGTTTCAAATCATCTCGCTGCTCGGTATGTTGCTGAAGCTCCTGTGATGCCATTTAGTGGTTTTCTCTGCACATGCGGACCAGGATGCGGTCATTTCTTGCTGAAGAAACGCTTGGACGCCCAGATCTTGGTTTGTTTTCCAAACTGTTGGTTCTTCTGTATTTCTGTAGAGTGTATCCAACTGCAGAAGGACTATCTGCACTTTCTCGCTGATAATCTGTATCTTCAGGCGTATTTCCTGCGCTAGATTCCTTGTTTTAACCATTTTTGTCTCTGAAGAACTTTCAAATTTGCTGGCTTTATGTAGACACGAAGCACGGCAACAAAAACTGTGTCTTAATAAAATGCACAACCTTCATTAGTGGATCACTGGTATCAAAATGATCATATACTCAAAATTTCTTATGTATTTTTATGGAACCATTCGATTTTAAATGTTTAATGGCTTTTTAAGGATTTGTTTAGTATTTTGGCTGTGACTACTAAACGAAACTGCACTTGATTCTTAATGCAAATTTCACAAATGCATGGCATGTCTGAAAACTTTTTTCCACCACTGTAGGTTGATTGGCAAGTTATAAATTCATCTAGTATTTGATATATGAAGCTAAAATTTCACACATATAATTTTAAATTTCATTAGTTGATGATAAAAACAAAATCAGATGATTGAGCAAAAAGCCCCTGAAGATTTGTGACGGAATAACCTTGTTTTTTTTACTTTTTTTTTCTCAGCACCTAGAACTCATGACAGAAGTTTGAGCCTCTATGAAAGCTTTGAGTTGTTTAAACTTAACTGGATTTACCCTTTTAAAAGAATCAGAGAAACAGCAGAGACGCTCTGAACACAGTTTCATCACTTTATTACAGTAAATGAGTTCATATCATACACACACAGAACAGAGACAGACAGGTTTGTGTTTCTTTCTCTCTCCTCCTCCCTCCATCACAGCGACACGTCAGTCTAACAGGCCAGAAACAAAAAGCAAAAACAGCTTATGAAGACATGATCGGTTAAATAAGGGAGGTAATATCGACACACAACTGAGGATTTTTAAATCACGCACACACACATACAGCTGATAGGTAGCTCTGTCAGAACACTAGTGTCCATTTCTACCATCATTAGCAGCAATTCTGAATGCCATACAGCGCATAATACAAAAAATGCCCACGTTGAGAACTAGCTGGACACTGTGAAATTATTTCTAGTCCAACTACACATTGTTGAGATCACTCCAGTCATGTGACATGTAGCTAAGACATTTTTCTCAATACTGCACAGTAATCATATATTGCAATCCGTCACAACAAACTTAAGAGTTCTGTTCCAAAATGAGAAACGTGGTGAAAACGTCTGCGTTGAACCTGCAGCACCTACAGGCAAGAAAACTTACTTTTACAGGAAGAGATGCAGCTGAATTTACAGGATTTTCAGGAAAATATGTGAGAGAAAATGTTCATGAAAGTTTTGATAGGTCTGATGAAAGTTCTGAACTCCAACTGTAGAGTATAAGTTTGAATATTTGAAATAATCTAGTGTAAGCAGCCCTTCTTTCGCTGTCTTTGAGGCTAACAGCTCCAGAACACATTGGACACTTTCAGCTTAATGTCTGAGTGACATGTCAGTGATATAATGTAAGCTATGTCAGCAACAAGTTGGGAAAAGAAACAACAATGTGTGAAATAAAACAGATAATTTCTCTGGTTCCACTGCATAGATTTTGATTTGCTAAAATGTAACTGTTTGCCATTTACAGACAGTAAAGGCAGTGGTTGCTGCAATTATGACTCTTGCTCCATCTGCAGGCAACAGTGTGATACAACTGCAGAGTTCATGTTGTTCTCTGCGTTAAATTGTTTTTTCCAGCTTTGATAAAATCTAAGAAAATACAAGAATGTTGTTAACTAAAACATATCTCCAGTGACTGGCTTCAAATTGAGCGGAATAGTTTGTCCTCTTTCTTGGTACTTTGCAGAAACAAAACTGGATCTTACAAATCATACAAATGAAAGGTTGTAGGACAATCAACAACAATAACATAAAACTAGAGATGCATTCTGATCGATGATTGATGCAAGTTTGGAATTACGAGTAGACAAGTCTAATAACAACCAAAAAGCTTCCTATTTGACAGAAGCCAATTTACAAAAGTGGTGTTTTTACTGTTACATAAAGGTGGAGTGTGCGATTCTAATTCAACCGCCTTTTTTAGATTAGTTTGGCTTGTTGTTCAAGTTGTGAGCGTATTGAGAAAAATCCAGTGTTTATACACAGCCATGGTTCCACAAATGGTAAAAAAAAAAAAAAACAACAAAAAAACTCAGTGGGTCAGACAAAAGACAGTCTGAAGGTCTGAAAAGTGAAATCAGTGTAAAAGTGGCTTAAATTTTCATTCTGTCAAACAGCCAACAGGGGGCAAGTATTAAGAGGTCTGACTCTATACTTCTCCCTTGATTTATTTATTCAATGAACAGTTTCTTAATGAGTTTATGGTCTCAATTGCTACCTTTAAGTCTCCTTCATTACAGCATGGTGTTCATTTTGTAAATTATGGACCCATTTAGAGGAAAATCCACATTAAAGTAGGCCATATTTTAGGACAAGCCTAACTAGTAATTGACTATCGGTGTGTGTAATGTCCTCAAGCTCTAACTCAAATTCATCACTCACTTGTGTTGTCTGGTTTCAAAAGACCAAGACAGCTAAACTCCAAGCTTGACGATTCAAAATGGCAGTGAAGACACCAACAGGTGACACCACAGTGACATCAAGTCCATCTTTTATATAGTGTATGGCTTGGACCAACTCAAACATCTCTATTCAACCAAGTTCTGTGCACGTCTGAGCTTGTGCAGCGAAATCTGGCACATGCTAACTAGCTGAATAAGCCAACTAGCTGAATATTCACAATCTTTCTTACCAAAGTCAAATACCAAAAGAAGAAAACCTTAGCTTTTGGCTTCTCTATACTGGTTCAATTTTTTAGGGGACGTTTTGGATAAATTACACTGGAAGATCAGCAACAGATACGCAGACAGGTTCAAACCCATGACGTGGCTCAGTCCTTTACAGTTCAGAGGTTTTCATGAATTTTGGGTGCTTATATGAGTTGATTATATTTATCAACACAGTGAACAGAGATCATTTTGGAACAGAACCCTCACAAGATTCATTCAACAGATGGTCCCACGGAGGACCGAACAAAGGAGGGGAGCTGAGTAACAACATCGTTAAATTACAGTTTGCACTGGACTACAAGAAAGAGAAGGAGAGAGAAAGATCGTCAACAAACATGAGGAGTAGGCAGTTTTTTTTTCCTTTTCTCTTTTGCAGTATTTACATTTTGGATTGTGAAAAAAAGAAACTTATTTACAAAAATGCACAAACTAAGACCGCTTTGTCGACAGGATGAGGGAAATAAGATATAAACAACTCTGTAATAAAAAGTAAAAAGAGGAAAAATAAAAATCAGTGATATTTACACGTGCGATAAGAGAGGGAGAAAGGAGAGTGAGGAAATAAATGGCTTTTGAGATCTTCGGGGGGAGAGAAAAACCAGCTTTGTTTGATTCTCTCATTGAGGTTTGGTCACACCTTTTCATAGCCGCAGACAGTCCGACAGCTCTGAGTGTGAACACCGTCGACGCCGCGAACCCCGCGGAGGTAATCAAACACGCCGGTTGAACTCTCAACGGCAAAGAAAGCCGGATGTAGTGGGCAGTAAACCGCCAGACTGGGAGGCTTGAAACCAGGAAGCAGCTGACAGGAAAAAAGAGAAAAATCCTCTCCGCTCTCCTCATATTAAATGAATGTGTGAAGGAATTTCAAAAAAAAAAAAAAAGAAAAAAGGAGGAAATAAGCATCTCTGCTTCTAAAAAAATCGTAAGGTTCAAAACAAACATGGCTGCAGCTAAAAAGAGCAGGTGGAGGCATGGTACAATAGTATCAAATATACTATACTACAAACTTTCAAGTGGTCTGTACTGCTTACTAAAAATCTGTACGGTTGGCTGCTCTAATCCTAAAACACTGGCTGTTCAGACTGCAGGTTGGAATATGGTCAGACACACACACACACACACACTTTAAACTGACAAACAGCAATACATTCTCTGGGCTTGTTTCAATCTTTATCTTTTAAAGTCTCTTTGAAAGAGTCCTCACTGTCATTTCAATCCGAATCAGTCCTCATGAAAACAGAAGCACACCAAAACAGACACAAACACCTTAAAGGAATTTCCCTGCTTGATATTCATGTTCAGCTACTATTCACATTAAGCCGTCCGTTCACACGGTTATTCTCCTGCATACGATGAACTGAGGTTATTTTATCTTTACAGTTTTAGCTAAAAAAAAAAAAGCCGTGATTTTGAAGCTCTCTCGCTCAAACTCTCATTCGGAGATGAATAAATAAATAAAAGCCACATAATCTCCCTGTCTGAGCGTTCGCTAGTTTCTCTCCTGAAGGATTACAAATGTGCTCAAATCAGGACAGAACATCCATCCAAATTTAATTTTTTTGGTCAATTTGTGTTTGCTTTTATTCTGCCAATATTTGCATGGAGACTGGAAAAAGTCTTTTATTATATTCTGGAATTAAAACAGACTCTGCAAACCAGCCTCTACATGAAAACATGTTAACAGGTGGGATGAAAAGATTTTAAAGAGGAATCATCAATCATAATGACCTAAATGAAGACGCTTTTGCTCCTTATCATTAACAACATCGTACGAGGGCTGAACAACTTAGAGAATACATCTCACTGTGATTTTTCTGATGGATTTTGTAGTTAAACAGTCAAGCTACAGTTCAATACTGACTGTGTAACAGATTTAAAATGTGGTGGAGTGTTACCACATGAAACAGCATCAAAACTGTCACACAAAAAGGATGGCACAAATCTGTAAAACTCTTAACATCATAGCTTCAACTCTGGGTTAAACGTGTGGCAAAACGTTCGAGATTTAGCTTTTAAATAATGTCGGTAGAATCACAGCCTGAATATGTTCATCAGCTAGATAACGTAGGGAAGCTTAGAAAGTTTCATTCTGCTTGAATAAATTACAACTGAATCACGGCATCAGTCTCGTGGACATACTTTGTGTATTCTACATGTTTTTATTCGATTCATTGTTCAGCCCTACATCCTCTCAACCTGTGTTAGATTATCATAAATAGAAGGTAGATTTGGAAAGCTCAAAGTGGCAAGAAACATTTTTGGTTTAATTAAAATCTAAAAGGAAACAGCTGATTCTAGGAGAATTTATCTCTGAACAGCTGCTCTGATCAACAGTTTAGACTCACTTTAGCACTGATGAAGGTTAAAAAAAACATTTCATTAATCGCACTTTTTTCATCTGTATGGGTTGAAAGGATCCGAGTTGACTTTCTGAAAGTAAACGAATTTTAAAAAGTCACTGAAATGCATCGATATGATACAGAATATCTGCTGATTTCTGGTTGATTAAAGTAATAAAGAGAACTTCATGGTTTTTGTCACTTTAATGGTCTGAAAGTAAGTACAATTTGCCAGTTTTCTCCAAATTTATCATCAAGGAAACACAACTAACCTCTGTTTAGTCATTCAAATGAAGTCAGCCGATAGTTAAATACAGGATTTTGCAGTTCTCCGATTATCTGTATTCTTTAAAACAGATTCCTGACAAAATAAATGCCTTTAAAAGGTGCTACTTTGGCTCTGAACATTGAAGGATGAATGTTTAAAAGTTTTCTTTTCATTAAACAAGTAAAACAAAGCTTCATTTAGCAATTTACCACCTCAAATTTTTTTCTGCAAATATTTATCGTTGTCTTTGATTACTAATTATCAGTATCAGTCCTGAAAAAAACAATATCAGTCAACGCCTACACCTACCTGCACCTCTAACTTGTTAGCTCTATTATTGAAAGTCTCATTTCACTGGATCTCACTCAATTTCTGCAAGATTGACAGCAATAGCTGGATGTTGCACCTGTTGTCTGCCTCTGAGATAATGAATTTAAAATAAAATGAATAACATTTCAAGCTTACTTTGTCTGAAAGTGTAAATTCACCCAAAAGGAAATGAAGAATCCTTCCATGTTAGGTCTATTTACACCCGAGTAAAGCTCAGCGGCCTTTTTAAATTGTATTTCTATTGAATAAATCTCTGCAGGATCAGCTTATGGTTGGTTGTTTTAGTCCAGACTGTAAAAATGCAACAGATTAAAAGCCAAACACTGATCACTGCTACCTGGTGCTGTTTCTCCTCTACTTGCCATGAAGTTAATGAGAGTTGGAGGTTTAATTTTAACTGAAGGACTGGGCTGGACTTCGTCTGAAACATGGCTGGCGAATATATAAATTCACCTACATCTGTTCTCCAACCCTGAGTTAAATAAAAGTCCTTTATTCTGAAGACCTCCACGGGTCAAAATCTAGTTTCAGCCAGGCAGTGTGCAGTCCACCCCTTACTAACAGGGCTTTAAATCAAAAAATATTAACAACAAAATCTCTGTGTGATCACACGATGTTTTCAATTAGCCAAATAAATAAACACAAAAATAAAGAAGGAAAAAAAGGAGAAATGCTGATTAAAAAAGGTTGTATTACAGAGGACCAGCCCCCACTATTGAACCTTCTCAAACCACCCGAGCAGCAGCGGACGAATCTGTGTTTGTGTAACAATTTCCTGCCGTAGATTCCACCCTGGCAGCTACAGAACTAATGTTTGTTCAATGCATTCACTGTACAGAAACAGATCATCTACGAGGAGAGCAAGCAGCACGAAGGAAAGTTGCACAGAGAGAGTGTGTGTGCGTATGTGTCTGAGGAGAGGGTGAAGCTTGCAGGCAGGCAGGTGAGAAGCTGCTTCAGATGCTGTTTAGAGATCCTGGTACTGAACTGTGCTGAGATGAGTCTGAACCGGTACCATCTGAAGGAGAGAAACAAGGACAGAGAGGCTCAGTGAGCTGTGAAGTGATGTTTCACAGCAGTATGAAGTACAACAGACACGACCGATAAATGGAACACACGATTCTGTCACTGCTGCCAGGAGCCTCTTAAAGGAGAAGCACTGGGTTTGTTGGGTTTCTCTCTATAGCAAGATGTTGTAACGTAAAATCCTGAGATGAAGCACACTAACAGTCAAAAGTTCAGACCCACCTTCTCATTCAGTGTTTCTAATTGTTTTCTACAGTGTAGATTGATATTAAAGACATCAAAACTTTAAAATAATACATATGGAATTATGTTGTAAACAAAAAACTGGTAATCTTCAGTATTAATCCACGATATAGAAAATAATTCAAATAAATAAAAAACACTGAATGGGAAAGTGTCCAAACTTTTGACTGGTACTGACTGTTATGAACTGGTGCTACATAACCAAAACTGTCTATGATCCGTCAGAAGAAGCTGATATTTTGCATGTGATTAGCACACAAGTTTTGCTTCATGTCTAGTGGTGCCATCTTGTGTTGACAGAAAGACATTTAACTTCAGCTTTTGTGGTTGTACAATCACTAAACCATATTTTGCGTTGTCATAAAAATTTGTATTTTTCTGTCAAATGTTTTACAGGTTTTTGCTAGCTGCCGTATATAAAATCAGGCTCTATAACACCTTGGTGAAGAGCAGTGGTTCATGACCTGATCTACTGACTTCTACACTCCAGTGACTCAACTGCACACTAAACAAATATTACTGGAACCACCAGGCTTCATGCACCACACCCCTCCTGTATATTCATCATTATTGGTTTCCATTTTTACATGGTATTTCTGTACTTAATACACTATTTATTGCACTCTGTACTCTTATAAAACTCCAGTTTTATTGTAAATAATACGAATTTAAACTTTATTGTAAACATTAAAGCTGCTGTCCGGAGTTTGAATCGCAGCGTCTCCCAAAACACTGTTGGTCCCACCCTCCCTCTGATTTCGCCCCTTTATTTGTGCACGCGCGCAGTACATGAGAGGAGTGCCCGGAGTGCTGCAGCATCTCGCCTGTTTTGCTGTTTTCCCCTCTTCTGCATTTAGTACATTTAGTAAATAATAAAGGAATTACGTTAGAATGCTGTATTGAGTCTAACTTGTGATTACACTCGTGTATCCCTCTCGATGACGTTTATCAAACTTAGTGCATTTACGCGTGTATATGTGTTATATTGTTTATTTATTTCTATCTAGAGTTCAGAATTGCATGACTCCTCTGATGAAGAGTATGTCCCAGACGCCCCAACATCTTCCTCCAGAGGTCGGGCATCTAAACGAAGCCGTGGTCGGGGAGCGATGCGAGCACCCCGAGCCAAAAAACGTCCTGCAGTCTCTTGGCCTGACAAGCCGTGGGATTGGTAACTTTTCTGGAAGTTGCTGATCCCTGACGCTCTCTCCTCCACAAGCAAAACAAATGTGCGCGCGGTTGCGTAGTGCGTAGCTCGCCCACCTCTGCATGGGCTTGTTTGCGTTGATTGACAGCATGACAAAGCTGAAGCTCGAACTTGATTGGTCGGCAGCGACCGGCGCTTTTTGGCATAACATGGGGGTCTATGAGAGGAAGGCGGAGCTCATGAATAAATTTTCATATCGCGTTATACTAACTTTATATTATAGTATCGAACTAGACTAACACATTTAAGCTTTGTTAAAAAATGATACATAAATTGAAAACAAACAGAAACTCCAGACAGCAGCTTTAACCATGTTTTGTACACCTCTGTAAATACCAGCATTTTAGGCACCTTATGTTGTTGCTTCGACACAATTTGCTTGTGAATTTGCATATTCTTCTATCTTGTATGGAACAAGATAGACAAGATATCAATCTCCATGTGTAGAAATTCAATAATAAATGCAAACAAAAGGCTGTAGTGCCATGTAATACGTGCATACAAAAACTGACAAAAAACACATTCAGTGATCACAAACATTTCTAAAAGTGTTTTTATGTGGACTAACAACAAGAAAATTAGCATCTTTTGACACAAAATATTTATAGTAGGGATGGTTATTTTGAATAATATTTGTAACTAATAATTGGCAGCAATATTGCTAATCAATTGATGAATTAATACTATGAATTCAGTGGAGTAGATATCATTCCATATGCTGACAGGTATTTTCTAAATTGGTTTTGTGACTATTACCACTACATTAGCTTGTTTACGTTTAACTTAAGGTGGCATCAGCTTCTCTTAAATGCATCTGTATCCATTAACAGTCAGAAGATACTGTCATGGTGCCCTTTATTTGTTAAATTCCCACAATGCTCTCTGCTGGTGAATACAAAAACTGCCTGTTGTCCATGTGCCCACTTCCTCTGGTTGCAATCAGGTCAATTAATATTAATATTTTTTAAATTGGTTAAATTATTAACAGCAATTAATTGATGAATTATTTGTCAACATCCTCTTTCATTGATTCTAAATTTAAAGGCCTCCGTGTCCTACTTGCTGCAGCTCAAGCAAACTGTAAAAGTACATTGTACACTGTGCAGTAAGACTATTTTATTAATCTGTATTAGATATAAGAATGATAAAACTGCATCTTTAGGCTTGTTACATATGAAGCCCTGAAAGTCTGAATCTGTGTTTTCAAAACTGTCATTGGTACTCTCTTATTTTTCTCAAGATGCATCTTCCAGCATATAATAAAACACAATATGGACACGTTGACAAATTTAAAAAACTATATTCTTACAGCAAATATAATTCTGTGGGTCATCTGCAGCTGCACACTAACACAATCTAATAAGACAGTTTTAAGATTTTTAATTCCAGACTGTTCTGTGTCATATCTGGCCTTGTATTTGTAATGTTTTTCTTTTCAAATTACACTTTATCAGGGTTTTTTTTTTTTTTTTTCCCCAGCCAGCACAAAACCATGGTGTTGACAGTGACAATGAAATTATAATAAAGGTTTCCCACCGTGGGCGGAAGCAGCTGTGTGTGAGCGAGCGTGAGGAGGAATGAGGGTTGAGTTCAGCTGAGGCTGGATTGACAGCTCTGCAGAGAATAAAAGAAGAGTTTTTATTCAGGATGAGTCACAACAGGAGGAGGGTGTCATTCAACAAAGGAGTAGTGTACGCTGCATTAGCTGCACCACCTCAGAGGTCACGGTTGTGGCCCGAAACAAACAACAAAAAACGAGATGAACTGATTGTAATTAATGCAGCTAAACATGGCGATAAAACAACAGATGTGTGTGTCTGTTTAGTGAGAAGCTTGAATCCTGTTGGCTTCAATCTGTAACTGAGGTCTGTGGGTCTGAACGTACCTGTGGTGCTGAAGTTGAAGAGCATCGGCAGTTCTCGGCCGCTGGGCAGTCGTGTGTTCGGCTGGCGCAGCTCGTCAAAGAAGGCATGTGAACAGGCCTCTAGGGGGGAAAGACGGGAGGCCGGTGTGTACTCCAGCAGCCGAGAGCAGAGAGCGATGGCCTCTGGAGGGGTGCGAGGTTTAAACACCTGAGGAGCAAGAAGAGTGTCATTAAAAGGTCCAGATATCGTTTAGGCTCACATATAAACACCTATCTTCTTCTGTAAAACCAGCATTTTAGGCACCGTATTGCACGACAATCGCATGCTCTTTTGTACGTTGTTTTATTTCTACCTGTATGTAATGTGAGCTACTGGATACCTTGAATTTGACCAAGGGGATGAATAACATTTTTCTATATATCTATGTATCTATAGATTTATCTATGCGTCTATCTATGCATCTGGTCTGGAAACACCTTCTCATTCAATGCTTTTTATTTATTTGTATTATTTTCTACATTGTAGATCAATACTGAAGATAAACACTTTTTTGTTTACAACATAATTCCAGATGTATTCTTTTATAGTTTTGAGGTCTTCAATATTAAAGTACAATGCATAAAATAATTAAATAAAAACCATTGAATTTTTTTTACTTTTGACTGGTAGTGTATCAATTTAAACATCTAGAAATTAAATAAAAAATGCAAACTCAAGGCTGCTGTGTCATGTAATACATGCAATAATAAGTCATTGACAAAAAACACATTCAGTGATCACAAACATTTTTAATAATGATTTTTGTGCGACATGAATTAACATTTTTTTTTACACCAGGCATCCATAGTATGGATGCAAATTTTGAATAATATTCTGAACCAAACATTGGCAGCAATATTGTGAAATAATTAAGTAATTAATATTATAAATTCTGTGCAGTGGATATCATTCTGTATGTTGATAGGTGATATATACTTCTGCTGCACTATCTGTGGCTGAGGGTGTTCTCCAGTGTTCAACATCTGGAAATTAGACCAAAATAACAGTATTTCTTCTATATTCTGTATTAAACCCACAGCTACATCCACTTCTACAAGGCGTTCTTCATCCACTAAAGCAGAAACAGAAAGCCAGCTGCTCCGTAGTAAACGCTGAAGGGCCACTTCTCTTGGTCGTGTGCCGCTTCCGTTCTCTTTAGGTGTCGGGGGTTAATCGACTTTCAGGAGAACATTCAAACACTCGAGCTCAGATTTAAATAGTCCGTGTGGCTCCAACAACACATCCACAGCATCGCTCCTCTTTTCTGCTGATAAACCGGATGGCTGCTGGTTTTCCTTAAGGAACTAATTCCTCCATGTGGATTATTACAGTGATCATATGTGTGTATGAGTTCACTGACTAAATGTACAAAATCTGTCTAATACTATAGATGGTCATTCACAAAATTAAGGTCTATAATATTGTGACAAGCAATGCAGTGGTGATCAGTCATTTTATTTTAAAACTGAAATTGCAGCTTTTGAGGTGTGAATATTTCCATTTTCCTCTTCTAGCAAATTAGAATTATTTGGATTTTGGACTGCTGGTCGGACAAAACAACATTTTGAAGCAACACCTCTGAGACTACTACCTGCCATTTTACAGACTAAACAATTAATAAACACAATAATTGGCAGTTTAATCTCGTTCGGTGTTATTAGATTTTCTCTCTCAGCTCCAGGACAGACTGATTCTATCTGGTTCACTCTACACGTCTTTCTAAGCAGCACAGGCCTGGAGAAGACTGACTGTTGTGCTGGTGTTTGTTTACCTTGGTCCATGGATGCGCTTTGATCTGTGGGAACTTGAATTCTGTGTAGTTGGGATTCATCTCTCGAATTTGTTCCCTTGTTGGTGTTCCTAAAACCTGAGAACAGATGCAGAAGGAGCATTCTTTAAATCAGGGGCTCTCAAACTTATTACTCAAAGGTGGACATCTCATGTTTATTCAGTGTCATTGATCGCAAAACAACATTTAATCAACTCAACTGCAATTCTTAAGCCACATACGTTCAAGTTCAATGCAGCTCAGACTCAAAATATATCTGAACCTGCCTGGAATAAAGGCATTGTTTACCTGCAACGTTGCATCAGTGTTATCCCTGAACTGAAATTGTGTATTTGAGAAAACAAGACATATTCTAGCTATTACTACACTGATACATTTTCATTTTAACTCTACAGAGCCCAGCGTAGCACCGGCACTACGACTGCATATTCATTTTTGATTGGCAGTAGATTTGAAACCAGATAAGACAGATCGATCTTTCTTTTTGCATACAAAATCTGGAGAGCTACACTAATAGTTCACACATTCACCAGGTCTGACAGCGCTTTTTTATTGCAGTGATGGATTTGCAAAAATACACAATAAAGCATGCATACCAAAAATCTTTATAAACAAGACAACAGGATATTGTGGCAACTTTTCTACGTTTATAAATCTGAAGGATATGGCTTTGCAATTTCTGTATTTTGAAATATATGTGAAAAAAACAATTCTTTTTTTTAGGTTTATTGCACTTTTTAGTAATTTACTTTAGTAGTTAAGACATAAGTCACTGCATATTATTAAAATTTGGAATATAAGGGCTATATTGCTGTAAAGTCAATAAAAATAATGCACTACAGCACATAAAAATGTAAGAATATGTCCTGGCGGTCTTGAACAATGGTAGGTCTGAAAGGGCTAAAAATGAATTGCACATAGAGACAAGTGTTTTAGCTCATTTTCACAAAAATCTCCAAGTCTACTAATATGACTGAAGAGCCACATCACATGACTATTCATGAACACTGAGCATGGAAACATGACGCAGGAGGTTGGTTGCTTAGTTGCAAAAAATACTACAAACAAAGAGGAGCAATGATTAAATACATAACCAGACTTCCTTTAATAAAAAAAAATAATCTTCTTCCTCTCCTTCACCACAGCTGCTAGCAGAGACAACAAGGTCAGTTGTCCTGTGATTTGTTATGTAGACTGTATTAAATACTGGTAGTCAAGGATGATGTTGTTTTCTTCAAGAAAACGGTCACATCATATAAACCTATGTGTCTGTGTCATTGTTTCCAAAAATTTCTGTCCAGACTAAAACACAACTCACATTTTTAATTTTTCATCCATTACCTATCACTATTAAAACCATTTTCCATGGCTTTTAGCATGACAATTCATATAGCCATCTATTATTGACCTTTTATTTGACATTTAGCCACATGTTACCTATTAATCCACCTAGCTGTTTCTTACTTTTACCGATTGATTTAATATCAGCCAGCTACTCAGAGATTACTGCTTACTAACCGCTACTATTTTCTAGCGCTTGAGAAACAACACAGCGATCCTTGGAGCTACAAGCAAGATGCTAAAAAAATCTAAGTCTAGTGAGCTGTGGGCTACAAGCTGTAAAGATTAGAGCTCAGTCTCTGCCTGTCCGGATTAAAACACAACTCCGAAGCTTTCAAAATGAAACGGGGTTCATCAGCATTTCAAAAACACTCAGTTTTAGAAGTTCTAATACGTGGAGTAGTGTTGAAGCTACACACAAACACAGCAGACATTAAGGGTGTGAAAACATGAGAATTAGTGCAGATGTCGTCTCTGTATCTGACATAAAGGAACTGTTCGCAAATTCTCTGGTGAATGCGTGAACTCGAAAGCGACACTGTCCTCAGCATTTAACAACACCACGAAAAAAACAATGTACTACTGATAGTGAAAGAGGCCACAGTAAAACCACATTCATCTGGTGACAGGATGAATGTGAATCATGTCCAGCTACACAGTCCATTCCATATCACTACCAAGTTATTAATTAATAGAAAATCTGTTTCAAAGAAGAAAATATTACTCTTCATACACAAAAGTATGACCTGGGGCCAGACGCAAAATAAACACGTGTGTGACTGACTGTGATTATTACATTTTTAAACAATGAAATTCACAAGAGAATTTGGGATCCTTTTATGAAAATGGGAAATACAAGTTATTCCAAGATCACTACCACAAGTAACGCAGTGAATCCTGCTGACACACTCACCTTGATAATCTCTACCAGCTGGTCCACTCCGCTGTCACCGGGGAATATTGGTTGTCCGAGCAGCAGCTCTGCCAGAACGCAGCCAGCTGACCAGATGTCGATGTTTGCCGTGTAGTCGGTGGCACCAAAAATGAGCTCGGGGGCGCGATAATACCGAGAGCAGATATACGACACGTTGGGTTCACCGCGGACCAGCTGCTTGGCGCTGAGGGAGACACAAAAAAATGACATTAAACAACAGAAATCACTGCAGCAAAGGTCTGGGGTAAACAGGTGAAAGGTGTGAACTGTTGTAAAGAAAATGAGTTGTTGAGACAGCTGTGATTCCTCTCGCACAACACTACAGAAACTCTTAGGTGACCAAAGTCAAAGCGCTGACAACATGAAGGAAACCAGGGGAGTAGCTTCAAGCTGACATGCTGGGTTTGTTCGTACTTGTATTTTCTGAACAGACAGATCTTTTAAATGTAAATAAAGTTGTAGTTTGTGTGGATTTCTGTACAGCAGCTCACCTGCCGAAGTCACACAGCTTCAGGATGGCAGTTTCTGGGTCGACGAGCAGGTTCTGAGGCTTGATGTCTCTGTGACAGACGCCCTGGGAATGGATGTAAGCCAGGCTGCGAAACAGCTGGTACATGTAGACCTGAGGAGGAACAGCGTCAGAACGAAACCAGATCAGGTTTACACACCAGGCAAAAGACAAAACAGCAATAATTTAAATAAGAATAATGTCCTCTGGGACGGTTTTAAATTGCTGGAGTAAAGGCGCACTGCTGTGAAATGTTTTAGGAACTATAAACTGTAAAATAGTCTGATAAAAAACATAAACAGAGGGCCTAAAGCTGGGAAAATTTATGTCCCAGAAGGAAAAAATAACAGTAAGCCTGAATTGGCATCACCCATCCTGTTCCAAATTAGTTATTTTAAACTGGTTTTGCTTTAAATTTTGTTGAAATTATTTTCGTACAATTCCACAGACAAGATCCAGGTTTGGTCAGCCTTTCTGTCATCAAATAATGGACAAAAAATTGCAGTAGTAGTACATTCACAAGCATTATCAGGCTGAAAACTTTGCTGAGTTACAGTGCAAGGGTTTTTATTATTAAAATAGAAACATTTTATTAATAAGAAATATCATGTTTCCTATAGTTGTACATACACATGTATGTATAGTGGTGGAAAAAAAGCTTCATCTCAAATATTATCATGAAATATTTGTGGAATTTTTTTTTTTTTTGCATTTCAAAAGGTGTGGCTGGATTAGACAGACACAAGCAAATATATGTTGTTTTTTTTTTTGCTTTATTGTTTACAAGAAAAACTAACAAAACCAAATTCTACCAAAATTACACGATACTCAAAATGTCTTATTTTTATGGAACCAAACAATTTTAAGTTTATAATGGCTTTTTCTAGGATTTGTTTAGTATTGTGGCTGTGATTGTACTAAAAGAAATTGCACTTGAAGACCTAAGAGTGATTCTTAATGCAATATCTCACAAATGTATGGGGTGTCCAAAAACTTTTTTCCACCACTGTATATATACAGTCATGTTTGAGCTATGTGACAGTAAAAACTATGAAAGAATATTTTTCATAGATGTGCCACATGTTCTCATTTAAAGTGCATAAGAGTCCCGACACACTGCTGGTTGAACTTTGAGTCATTAGATTAGATTAGAAAATATTTATTGTCCCAATTTGGGCAATTTGATTTGCAACAGCAGTCAGCAGCGAAATCCATACCATAGAAAAAACAGTACAGTACAATACATAGAAACATAGATACAAATAATATAATAATAGATGTCATCAGGTAAGTTATTATGACCATATATGTAGCCTACAGTGCGAGGACACAAGTCTAAAAGTTATTTAAAAACCCTACAGCTGAGAGAACAAATGATCTGAGGTATGTTTGATTTGGCCCTCTTAGGGAAGGTATACCTCTCCCCAGATGGCAAAACTCTAAAAGTCCTCTTCATACTTGGACAACAGAGAAATGTCTTGACAGGAGAAAGATGAAAACTACCTTCACATAAATGATAGGAATGATGCTCTTGGCCTTGTTAAAATGTCTGGCAACCCTGTAGACCGTCTCAGGGACAAAGTCCAGCACCAGGTTGAGGTACACTTCATCTTTCTGTACAGGACGAAAACAGATGTATGATAGATTAAAACATTAAAGGCAAGCATAAACAAACAGATCAACTATGTTCCAAAACTGTTGATTTTAAAAAAAAAAAATGTATAAACCGAATGTGGTTTCCAGTAAGCCACTTCTCCAACATTAAAACTGTTTCTATATTTGTCAGTCAAAGAAACGGACTGCTTCCCTTTTTAAGGGTTGGGGTATTTTTTATGTTTCGTCTGAGTAATCTTAATTTATGTGCATTATGTTCACATTATAGTGTGACATCATGAAACTATGTTGCTGTGAGATAAGAGTGTGGGAACAAAAGTTTGAATGATCAGAAAACAGCTTGATTTAGTATAATGTCCTGTTTTTTTATGAGCTTTACTATAAAATGTGTTTGTTTTGTTGAGGTGGACTGTGCCATCATTATTATATTTTCTTCTGAAGGAACATGTACCTTCTCACCACTGGAGTAAAAGAAATAACGTAGTCGGACGATGTTGCAGTGGTCCAACTTCCTCATGATCTGGAGTTCCCGATTCTGCAAAGACAAGAGAACACACAAATGTGGGTAGAAAATATGGATGCAAATTTAAAACCAAAGATGTGAACATTGGTTGACTGATTCGTAATATGTTTTAACTTGTATTATACACCGTTTTTCTTACTGTCGTTGTTTTATTTATTTTAGGATGCCAATTAACAGGTGGAAGAACTACTGATGGAAACTAGCTTTTCTGCTAACTCGGGTGCTTTTACATTGTTCAAATGTTGATTAATGTACATTGTCCCTTTCTTAAAGATAAAGATTAAAGATAAAACCATATCTTAAGCAATTAGTTGTTGAATTAATGGTTGTTGAACACATTGATAAAACCATTTTTGACCATCGACAGTTAAGATGTGCATAGAATTGGCTTGTTTACGTTAGAATTTGAACAACACATTAAGCCAACATAAGGTTACTGAATGATGAGTTAAACAGCAAAATACAATTACTTCACTTAAAAGTGCTGTTCAGTTATTGGCCCGATAAAACCCCATGTATTGAACAAACAAATGAGCTGCATTCCTTCACAGTAAATAACCCAGCATGTTATTAATCTCCTCACAGTAGTTTTATATTAAAATAATCCTCATAACTGATCTACACGATGAAGCGATTTGTTCACTGCAGTTAACAGCTGCTCAGATGTCCACAAATACTGTCGCAGCAACTTTATCAGTCCAGGAAATCTGTCAGCATTTACTGCCACCTCTAAACTGTAATTATACTCAGAGCAAAGTCGCTGACAGACTTTATCACTTTAGGCTGAATGTTGTTAAAAGCCTGTAATCAGAGTTCTGCTGCTCCTGACGTAGAAACTAAACAGGAAAGTTGTGTTTACGCCTTTTTACAACTTCAACATTCTTTAGCAGTTAGACGGCAGGGAGGTGCAGTTGTTTTATACAACCTTTATGGGCGGTTAGCACAACACACCTGCAACTCCACCTAATATAACCGTAAAAGACTCCACCTGCAGCACACCTCTGTACTAAATCTAATCTACAAAACATTTTCTGGAAAACACGTCCCTCATCTACTGCCTTATCGGCTGAACAGTTAATAACTTCCCTACTGCAGGGCTCCAGACTGCAACTGTTTTTTGACAGTGTACAAGTTTAAATTTAAAGAGGTCGCATTGTGCTAGTGTACGATGATCATTAAGCTGAACTGGTAGCTTGGAAAATCCAAACTGAATCTCCATGTAATCTCTTATCTCCATGTTAGGAGATACAGGAGAGTCAGTTTGGCATTGTGCGAATTGAATCGCGTTTCCCTCCCGGTCCAGTTTGGTACGACCAATCATAGCACGGGAGGCGGGAGTTGATGCTGCGTCATCTTCAGCGCCTGGATTACCCATAAAGATGATGCCGGAGGAGGAGGAGGGGGGCCAAAGCGAATCTTTTTGTGGTCTCTTGGCGTTTTAGATGGCGTTAGTCGTTGCCTCTTTTCACTTGACGTTTCCGACGATGAGGAGGCAGTGGATCGCTCGTTACTTTCGGCTTCTTGCCATTGTTTGTACAGAGGAAAATCCCGTTCCAAACGTGAGTAAATTTAAGCAACTTTTACACATATGCACCGAATTGGTTTGGCTCCGATTTAAAGTTATTCCTAACACCGCTAATCGTTCGGAAGGAGTCTTTTGTTGCGTAGCCTTTTCAAAAATAAGTGTTGTACTTGAGAGTACCCCATGTAGTCGCAGATTTTTGTGACAAAAACGGCAGTAATCATTCACCGCGACGCTTTCTCGGCTGCATGCCATTGTTGTTTGGACTACATGGACTACAAGGTCGATTTGTTTGTGCGTCACATCCGTGTTACGCTGATTGGTTCTTTCTCGTTCAAGCTGCATTCGTTAGCCCCTCCTTTTTGAAATCGTCTCGTATCATCGCAATGCCAGACTGCCTTTATTTGTATTGATATTAATACATAAATAAAGTCAGTCTGGATTTTCCAGGCAACTGAACTGGTGTCGCTCAAACCGGCACCAGACAGCTACTGTGTTAACCACAGTGATGGAAAGTAGTACTTTTATGATTCTGGTGTAATGCGGTATTTACACATTAAAAATGTGGCCTTCTTGTGACCTTGCACATATAAAAGCTGCTTTTTCCACTTATAGAAAAATCACTCAGTTTCATCTGGGACAAATCTGATATCAGAACGACCTAGTTTAACTCTTTATAAAGTCATTTTTGGCCTGTAACAAGGGGCGTTTAGGGAACATCAGTAAATTATAGTGTCTATTGATGAGAAAATGTTCAGCAAGTGATGTGTTGTGCCTGTGACAAGGTGGGAGGTGCGACCAAGTCAGAAGTTAGTCTGGAGCCCTGAATTGGGAAATCAAGCACACAAAGTAAGCAGTAAAAGTAATGTGAAGGACTGAAAAGCTTTACAAACTATATATAACAATAATATACCGACAAAATACTTAAAGAGGAATAATTAAAATGGCTCTAAATTAGTCTGATCTATTTCCAAAATTAATGCCACTGTAGTCTTTTAGCCTCATCGTTCCAATTAGTTTATTGGGTTATTCTCCAGACTGAACACTGCAGGGTCAGGTAAAATTACACCTTTATTAATAAAACAAGGTCTTAACTGCAATGTTTAATATTGTTAGGTTAATTTTATAAAGCCAATCATAATTACTTTTACTGGAAGGCAGTTTGGCACATCAGCTCTTGACTTAAAAAACGTTGTCTTGGCTTAAGTATTTCATCTATTTTTTTAAATCTTCTTTTTATTCCAAATATTTCTTCATTGTTCATCTAATTGTAAATTCGTTCTACTGTAAGGCACTTTGTAACTTTGCTTTAGGAAGGTGCCATACAAATAACATTATTATTACTACTACATCACCTGTCCTATGGAAAATGGTTCGGATCATGACTGATAAGAAAATGTGTGGAGATATACGCAAGAAAAAAAGAAATTACAGTCCTACCTTGAACCTTTTATCCTGCAGAACCTTCTTAATGGCCACCATCTCCTGGCTGTCGATGAGGCGAGCTTGGTACACCACACCAAACGAACCATTGCCAATCACCTGCAACAGAGAACAGTCAGATACTCAAGACTCTGCCACAACTTTACCGTATATAAATGTATATTTACTGTGTTGATGTTCAGTGTCTTAACTGGTGCAACCCGTGCGTTTAAAGTGATGTAAAAAGTGAAGCACATTTTTGATTCTGGGGGTTTTTCTAACAGCTGTTCTCAGGTTTGTGCTACATCCCTCCTTACACCAGTGACTGCACCACGTAGCTGCTAAATACACTTAATGGAATATTAAAAAAAACACACCGCGGAGCCTAAATGTCTTCTTTTTGAGAGAGTGTTTCTTTAAGTGAAGGTCAGGCTGCAGTGTGAAACATCAGCCAGCTGGCATAGATGAAATGCAGCAGTGAATAATGGGCTACTACACCGTGTGAAACATTACTCGTTTGACATCACGAAACATAAAACCCTTAAATTGCCTCGATAACCTTCAACTATTGCAGGCAGTGGAGGAGTGTTAGTATTTCTGATAAGCCTGTGTAATAATATTATTGACTTTGAGATAACAATTATGATAAATATAAGTGTCCACACACTTAGGGAGCCATTAAGTAATCTTGGAAGTTAGATTTCTATCTGGCTCTGACACAATTATGTCAAGTTTTTGGAAGAGAGACCAAAAGTAGGCTATAAAATGAGTCTTGAAAGTCATAAATTATAAATCTTGCTATGATAATTATGGAGCCACTGGTATTTATTAACATTTCTATTAATGCGAGCCAAATTTATAGCAGTTATTTTGTGCAGTGTGGCAATTAAAGTCTTAGTTACAGTCGCAGATGAGGCAATAAAGTTGTATCAGCACATATAAGGACAGATCTTTTTATGATGACGCTGTGAGATCTGTGTTTTTCTCACCTTGATGTCAGTGTAGGAGACTTCTTGCGGGCGGTCGGGTCCCTGACCTGGTGTGGCCACAACTGTTGTCACCTTCCCGCTGTCTCCTAGGAAACAAGCAGGAACCGGTTTATACGAAGTCAGCAGATGAATGACGATAGTGTTACGATTCAGAAAACCTGCCTTCTCTGTTCACGGTTTTATTGTGCTAAAACTTGTGAAGTCATAAGGAGGATTAAAATGAAAATGGTCCCTCTGGCTCCTCTTTCTATAAGACATGAAACTGCTTTACAGCGTAACCAAAACAACACTTCCTGACATTCAAGCCGGGACACTCGCCGCAGCCAGCCTTCACATCTGGGCCGTCTCTCCGCTGGCCGTTTGAATATTTAGGTTAATGACAGCCTGGTGAATGGATGTCAACTTTACAAAAAGGCTCCAAGGAAGGAGACGCGAAAGGCAGAGTTCACATTCAAGACACTGTGACTAATTAAACTGGGAATGAACCCAAAAATAGGCCAGCCACATTCTTTGTCCTGATAAACTGTTTTAAGTGATAACAGCCTTCCATAAAAGGTTTATTTTGTCATACCGTTCGCTGCTCAATTAAATACGTTACTGCACATACAGCACCAAGATTCCTTTGTAGAATCTTTTTAATTTGCTGTTTATCTCGGAAAGAGGAGACACATTTTGCTGCCATGAAAGCATGCTGAAAAAGACAGAATAAAAAAATCTTGTGTTTGATGAGACGTCAAGATAAACTCCCTGGTTTGTGTCGCATCAACTCATCATTTCAGATAAAACAGACCAAGTGTGGTCAAAATGTCTGAGATGCAGTTAAATTAGTGGAACAGCGTGAGATCTGATTAACAGGATGCTGCTGTGGGAACCATTAAAGCTGGATCAAATTAATCTGCAACTACTCTGATTATTGATCAATCCAAAATCCTGAGAGTCACCAGTTTTAGCTTCAGCTGTCATTATTTGATGCTTTTCTTCATCATAACTGATTTTTAAACAAAAGAATGCAGACTCTCAGTTAACTTAAACAAGAAATTTAACACAATTACCTACATGCAGACTTTTTTTAAACAATCCAGAGAGGATGTGTCAATACAATAATAATTAATCTAGGGAGTGCCTCAATCTCTCTCACTTTTTCTCTGGACTCAAAAGATTAGCTGGCCCAAACTACATTTAAAATTAAGACACCTTAAAATAGAGCAGCTGTACAAGTGTCTTTCAGAATTTCAACAAGGCTTTGGAACATCAGAAGAAGCAACTTTCACCAGTATTTCAGGAGATTCTTGATGGAGAATCATTTCAACATTATGAAGAAGAAAAGCAGTAACGTCGTTAGTTTGCACTGGCAGCCGACGGATTATTGGACCGGACATTCAACAATCAAGTTTAAAAATCTAGTTCCTGATGAAATAAAATTAAAAATGCGCTACATTTTCTCTGATGTAGCTGCCTCTTTTTTTAAAATCTATAGTCTATACTTTGTGGTTACGAGCAATGTCCTAGTCATCTGACTGACCACAAATATCAGCCTATTTTTAATTTAAACATATATAAAACATAAATAAACAAACATATTTCTATGAAGTTTTGTATTGAAGTTTGTGTTCTTCTCAGCTTTGGTACCAAGATTTTCATTTGAACTGCAGATGTATATCAGCAATCCGTTTCCTCGATTATCAAAAATCTGTGGCCTAAAAAAAATTAAAAATCTTATCCATTGACCCCTAATAGTATCAGAGGTGAATCATCAGCACACACAGACTCATGAAATCCAAAAACTCTATCAAACCAATAAAAAGGGGGGGAAATGGTATAAGCAAACTGAGAACCTCTCTTGTGTCATCCCTTTGTGAAAATTCTACATTTTCAGTGTTAAATGCACATTTTAGGCCATGTCTTAGGATAAAGATCCTACTTAGGGCAACCATTCACACATCTAACTTAATATAAACTGAAAAGAACTCATGGATGCAGAGTGATAAAAGCATCAGCATCTGTATCTGACAAAGATCTTAAAATGAAATACCAGCATCAACCCAGAATGAACACTGACAGTCAAACATCTGTCAGGGTGAAAGTTCACAGTTTTGTTTGAAAATGTTTCCTTAAAACAAATATGGCATGTCTTACATATGAGCTCATAGACCTTTTTTGGTCCAGTCAATGTGTACATTTGAACCTGAAAATGGGCGTACATTGTAGGAGTAGGAACAATAATGTGTTAATTCTACTACAGGAAAGACTGAATGTTCTCTGAAACTAGATGACAAATCTGTATACAAATATTGGCAACTGTAATCGGACAAAATTAGTTGGAAATTAACAGCATATTAGATATTTTAAATCACATATCTATAGCTTCTGGGTTGAAAATGCAAACACAAGCTGCAACATGCCTGTTTAAAGTCCACTTTGGAGCCTTTGTTGTCTCTCATCTGACATCTCTTTCTTATTTACAGTCAGCTCCTACAGTTTTTTTCTAACTTAAAGTTAAAAATGACTCCAACTCCAGAATAATAGAGCCTCTAGGCTTAAATGCCAAACTGGGACAAACAAGAAAGAGGGGAAAACACTGAAAAGGCTTTTTGTTGAACAGTCTAGCTGGAGTCTTAAAGTAAAGCCATTACTCATCATAGGAAACTCAGTGTCTCAGATCACGTAGCAAACACCGTGTAACCACCAGGCATGACTCTGTTCTCACAAGCCCCGGATCAGCTCCAGTGCAGTGGTGATGCACAAATGATTGCTCGTGTTAAACGTGTCTGCAGGTCTCGTCATGTTTACACCACAATGAAAAGAACATTTCTGTTGGATAAATGCATGAAAAATAAAATAAAATGCAGACATGCGGCCTTGTGAAGCAGGAATTTCAAAAAGGCACCAGATAAAATACTAATTTATTTAAGTTTTTAAGTGGTTTTAACCAAGGTCCTCTAGGAAGCCGCTGAGTTCTGGATTTCTTTATCTGCTACGGCAAGCTGACGGAAATTTAATTTTCCTAAACTGATCCGTGCTGTTTAAATAATAGAGCAGCCCTCTGCCATCTCGCTGTAGTCGAGTTGTATCACTGTCATCCCGACCATATCCCCAGACTTCATGCTTTGTTTGCCAAACAAGACAATGCACTTATTGATATGGTCCTCTTACAGACAGAACTGCAAGTCCCAATGTTCTTATGCGTCCACATCCACGCACAGTGAACTGTCCTCAGCCACAAAAGTGTGCTGGTTATCCAATAGGCAGGCTGGTGATATCTGTTACAGCTGAAACTGTGAAGCCTGCAGAGTGACCGGGTCACTGGGTTTCTACCTGAAAGACTGGGTTCATCCTCTGGACAGTAATGAATACACAAACACACACAGCTGCAGGTTAAAAGTAGGACACTTGGCTAAAGGATACGTTTATGCCAACTGTCTATGTTGCGCCTCCTCTTACATTTTTCCTGCTGATGTATCAGAGTACAGCTCGAGCTCCTTTGCTGCAGCTGCCATTCATTTTTCACGGAGTAAAAAAGAATTTCCACCTGCTTGTAACTTGCCGGAGGTCAATAATGTATCATAATGTATGTTTGTCAGAGTTCCTGATTTATCATTGCTTTTGTGGTTCAAGCTCAGTGTTTTCATATCAGCGCTGCACTGTGTCACACTCGGCTTCCTGTCATTCACCTGACATTCACGGAAGGAAACTCGAGTCTCCAGGAGGAAATAATCTCTAAATGCACGTCATTTCTCATACTCTGCCACATCCACAGCTATTTATTTGGTGGTTTTAAATGCAAACAGCACACACTTTTCAAGCAAGCTTGACACTGAAGCAAAAATATAAAACATATTGTACTCACTATGCCTCCATATTACAAAATGAAATATAGGAATTTCCACAAACTACTCTGAATAATGATTTAACCAGCAGGCTTCTGGGTTAATTCCTGGTCTTCATACACATAAAATAATCTGCACTTGCACGAACTCCACATCTTAAAGCAAAGCAGCTTCAAGAGAATTAAGTTTACCTTATTAATATGCAGTTTAATGCAGCAAGATCTTCCAAAATCTAACCAGGCCATCTACTCTATAGGGAGAACCTCTGGTGCAAGAGTGAGACTTCTGTCGAGTATCTATTGTTTTAGAGTTTTTGTGCTTATTTGGCTGCTACTAATAATCGATCAGTTCTCAACTACTAAATTATTCACCTACCAGTTTGGTATTTACTCAATCAGTTTGAGTATTTTTTTTTAAAGAAAAACAGTCAAAATTCTTTGATCGCATCTAGTTAAATTTTAATATTTTATGGTTTCTTCACTGCTATATGACAGTAAACTGGACATATTTGGGTTGTGGACATATAAGGACGTCCGCTTTGCTTTTGGGAAACACTGATTGACATTTTTCACTATTTTCTGGCATTGTGCAGACCAGACAAATAACTTATTAATCACAATGAAACAATGAAATGCTCATTAGTTGCAGCCCGCCACAAAAACAGAATCAACACATTGTCCACTTCTCAGCGGATCGTGGTTATGCCTTTCAGCACACAGTGAGCTGGTTTACATGAAGTTTACATACAGCGACTGCGTGGATGTAAATAACCCAGCCTCACCATGTCTGTGGTGGTGTCACATGCACTTTTATCAGAAGTCTCCTCAGCGTTTCACATAAATGATAACCATGATTTACCGCACAGTTCCTGTTTTGAGGAAAAAAAACCAAGTGTTTTTTAAATAATATTTATAAGCCACTTTAATTTGTGAATTTGAACATGTTCCCTTGAGCTTGACGCTGAAGGGACAGACTGTGATGATGGTGTCATCCAGAGACAAATCCTGGAGCTGCTCCACAGACAGTGAATAATGGAACAACTGCTTGGACACGGACAACAGCCGTGGTAATTATTCTTCCGTGCAGGGAAATTTTCTCATTTATGGCAGCAAGACCCATTTCCTTTCTTTTTGGATGTAAAATCTTGGACACCTTTAACATTTCATCAAAAATATCTTCCAGTGTTGTTCATAATGATCGCTTGTTGGTATGGCAACACAACATCCTTAATGCTCCAAGTTTAGTTTCACCTCTAATTCAAAATGCCAAATCACATCATTCTCTCTCCCAAACATGTGGCTAAATGGGTTAATCCTGACTCCTGAAATAGCTTCAGGTCTGAAAAACCTGACAAAATGTCCATCAATCATTCAGCAGGGCATCTTTAACAGCCAAAGGCAACGTTTGGACTTGAAGGGCCTTGGGCAGTGTTGGTCTGCTGCCGCTGCAGAGGAAAACAGTGAAACCAAGGGTCATTCTGCTTTGAACTGGACATGACCTCCCACTCTGGTTCTAATATCAAGACACACCACTACCTGCTAATGGATGATAACGTTTGGATTAACACACACACATCTCTGCTTACACCTGTCACCACTGTGATAAAGGGCCACACTATATTTCCACCTCAGACACAGGAAACCTGCTCCTTGGCATCCCAGCAGACAGCCGAGCTCCTGTGCTGGATGTGCATCACTTGCATCTTCCAGGCGTCGGCCACCTGCTGCTAAGCCTTTGCCCCACAGGTGACCTTGGTGAATAGGCAACTTTCAGCCCTGACACTTCTCCCGGAGAGCCAGGCTGTTGGAGCCGCTCTCTCGGCGACAAACCCCACAAAAGAAGCCTCGACGCAGCACTCAACTTGAGGCATTTGAGTGTAGCTTGGCCACAAAGAACAGCGGATTTAACTGCTCACTCACAGTGACCACAGTAAAATCAACCCGATCCTCGACTCCTAATTAAACATTACGAAGGTGATTATTCCTCTTTTAGCTTTATGTTACATGGAGTTAAATAGATGACCGGTGAGGTGGTCTGACACCAGACGGGGTGAAAACGTCCATCGGCCGGACAGGGAACTAGTAACATACAAAACAAGTGGCTAACGTTAGCATGCTAACTAGTTAGCGCCCTAGCTAGTTCGTTAGCCGCTACACCGGAGAAATAATGACTTTCCTCCTGATTACGACACATAACACCACTAGGTATTTATGAGGTAAAGGAAAATAACAAAATATATTAGATAGATTTATTCAGACGAAGAGCTGGAGGCTAATTACAACTTACTGGCAAGCTTAAGGTTCGAGCATCCTGACGAGCTGCTGCCGGAGGCCTGCGGGACCCCGGACTTTCCTGTACTGCTCCCCACGGCAGCGGCTGATCCGGTGGACGCAGCGGCGGCTCCTGGAACACCTGGCGGCTCAGCAAACGAGCTGGTCCTGGGCCGCCCGCTGCCGCTCATATCTCTGTGCAGGGGTCAGGGTTGTTTTTTCACCGTTTTCAGCAAAGCAACTATTAATTATGAATACCCGGCAGCGAATAATCGTAGGAAGACACACCGAGAAATACCGCTCCCGTTGCCGCCGGCTGTCTGAGCGGATAGCTGTTGCTAGACACCTAGAAACAGACCGCTCGCAATGCCACCTGGGAGATGGAGTTTGAAAGAGCTGTTGCTCGGCTTTGCCGCTTTAGGTTCCATAAATCAAAACAACTACAAATTTAAAATGCATTATCTGGGGACGAAGGCCTGAGACAGAGCAAAGTATAGTATTTACTGGTATAAAAATGCAAATTCTAAACGCCTTAGTACTTTTGTTAAAAGTCACAAATTAATCACTATATTTACCCTTTTTTTTGGCAATTTGTCCACCTTCTTGCAACAATAGTGCAATTTTTTTTTAACATAACAGATTAGAGTGATTTACCAACTTTGCAACCTTATTTTGAAACCTGCTGAATATGATTTAAGCAGCTTATAAAGCTATAAAAAATCTAACAATATTGATGCAAATGGAATTAATACTAGACTAAAAATACTACAATCGATACCAGTGAAGTTTGGTTTTCTGATACTTAAATCTTAAACTGGACTTGCTTTAAAGTTATTTTTATGCTATTCAGTTTAAACATTGATATAGCAGGCATAGGGAAAATAATATACTCATTACCTCCTAAAGGTCATTGGAATTATTTGGGTTTCAAAAATAGGCGGGAGTTCATCATTTCCAGCTTACCAGAAATGCGGGAGGTTCTTTGACCGGGTCTCCTCACCTTAACCCACCTCTTCACACAATATGACCTGAATCTGAAAGGCTGCTCTAATCCAATAAGCACTCCTAACACCGATATACTTGATAAAGGCCAGCTGGGGAGGTACACACTGTATGTTCCAGGGATTTGAGAACTTGTCTGGTGGGTCAAAGTGGCCAGAGTTGTTTAAATAAGGATGTATTTGCATCGACTTGTGAGTCAGACATTCAATTATTACAAAACACTCATAAAAGAGTCAGGGATGTGAAATAAATTCAAGGACATACGGTGTTGTGTTAGATCTTTAATATTTTCAATATTTATTTTTTTTTGTTGTTTAGAAATATTGCACATGGTCAACATGCCTGCTTATGAGATAACACTCACCTCGCTCATCCTAAAATTCCTTCTCCAAAGAAAGGACAGTTTATTTTTAAGCACAATCATACAGTGTACACGCATACATGTGTGTGTATGCATATATGTCTGTGTGGGTGCGCGCACGCGTGCATGTGATTGCACATGCATGCAGATAGACACTTTACAGCCCTAACCCCAAAGTGATGTGATTTGATAGTCTTCTATTACCTGTGTGTATTTCCATATATATTTATATATTGTATATCCTGAATATATATTTCATATATATCCTGAATCAACTGGGTTTCATAACAGTCAAGATGGCAGACAAAATAGTCATGGTGACTATAAAATACTGTCTCTAGAGTAGAATATAGAATACAATGAAAAATATACTATTGATAATGTTGCTGCGTGGTGAAAGAACAAGAGGTTGGTCGTGTTAACACGCTACCTGCATGTGCCAAAACATACACACACACCCAAACACAGACCTAAATGCACATATATGGAAATACCGGTATATATATTTTTTCACACATCCAACTGTATACAGAGAAATAAAAGAGATACCCATAATAACTACCCCCACTCTTCACTAAAGAAGCAAAGAGCCAAAAAGTGCTATTCAAAAATTGTCTTTGACTTTTAGTAAGTTATACTCTCTATCTCTTCAACAATAACAATAATTGTGTGATTCTTTTTTTTGTTTTGTTTTATACCATAGCTAAAGATAGTATCACAACAGCTCATTCCTCTCACTGACTGACTGCACTGGATTTAATATCTATGGCACAGAGCCTTGCCCCGAAAAAACAAAATAACCCCCCCCATTTCCAAAAAATAAATGTCCTATTGCACCATTTGATGGGAAAGGATAAAGTGTCGAGAAGAGAGGGAAGAGGGGAGGGCTCCAGAGACTGCCCTCCAGGGCTGGTCTAGGATCTGCTTTCCCTGAACTAACCCTAACCAGAACCATCCTGAGCTACATAGCGCTTGACCCGGGACCAGTGCTTAAGGGCACTTTCTAACACTTGAGGGTTTGAGGAGGAGAGCGGTGAAGGAGGGAGGAGAGGACTGAGGAGAAGAGAGATGAAGGGAGGAGGAGAAAAGCAGGGAGGTCGAGGGGGAGGAAAGAGGTGGTTGATAACATACGGAACAAAGTTATTATTTTTATCTACTAAAACAATCTCTAAAAACAATACTTTCCTGATTTAACTTGTGGCGGTCCCAGACAAGGAGGGCCGCACAAATTGTGCAAACACCTGATTTCAACGTTTTACAAAACGACAAACGCCCCTGCTCCCCCACTTCTGTGTCTGGTGAGAAATCGTAGGGGAGGATGGGGGAGGAGAGGGGAGGAGAACCACCCCAGGGACAATTAAAAGTGAGGAAGGGGGCAGGAGGGGGGCACAGACTGATTTTTGTCCCCTTCTTTGTCCAGAGTTTTTTAGTTAGTTTTTTTTTTTTTTGTTGTGATTTTTTTTTATGCTGGAGAAGAAACACAATAGAGCCACGAGAGAGAAAAACAGGCCACGGTAAAACTGGTTATTTCCACGGCAACGATAACGAGAGAAAGCAACATCATATCCACGGGGGGCGATTGAGAGAAGTTTGGTTAAAATTCTACCTTTCCTCTCTGTTGGTGACCTTGTCGTGTTGTCCTTATTCACTACTATTACGTTTTCCTATCATTGGAATATGAACCTTGCATCTGGTGAACGTCGTCCGGTTTCTTCTTCTTCTTCCTTTTCTCTGTGCTCTGTCGGGAGCCGGCCAGTGTCGAGTTTCACGTTGATTCTTCAAAGTCTCACAACCAAATGTCTCTTTACATAATCTCATTACGGTTCCTGTTCTCACAGGTTTTGGGGACGTGACCCCAGCAGACATACAGACATATATAATCAGCTCCTGCCAGCGAGGACTCAGTCTTTCGAAATGGCAACAACTGAAGGTGCAAAGATTGGTCACACTACATCCCAACTCCTGCCTTCTTTTTGTTTTTCAGGAGGTCTCATGCTTTCAGTTTCTCTTCTCACTACAATCACTAAAAACTGTGCAGGCCGATGGCTTGGTCAGACCAGGGTTGACTGTGTTTGAGTGCTCACACTGCACAGACGTGTCCATGCGCTGTGTGTGTGTGTGTGTGTGTGTGTGTGTGTGTGTGTGTGTGTGTGTGTGTGTGTGTGTGTGTGTGTGTGTGTGTCCTGCTTTATGTGTGTGTGCTGTCTGTTTTGCAGCATCGAGGGGCTGTGGAATATCAGTGGAGGTCGTTGGGGTTGTGTTTGCGTCCCGACCACTGTGCTGAGGAGTGGAAGGGGCGAGAAGGAGGTCAAGTCAATGGCATCTGAGGGCTGGTTGGCTGGCTGGCAACAGCAAACTGCATCTGCACAATAAGTGACAAAGTGCCTTTGTGTATCGTGGTCCTTGGTAGCGGCTCCTGGGGACTGCCAACCAAGAGTAACAGTCTGATTTGGTAAGTGTGTGTGTGTGGGATCATGTGCATGCTGGAGATTACATATGCACCAGGGTTGGTTTGTTTGTGTGTTTGTGTGTGCCAGAGAGATAGAGAGTGTGTACCACAGAGTTTGTGTGTCAGACTACAAACTACTGTACAAGTGTGCTGAGAGCAGACCTGGGCAAAAGTGTTGACTAAAAGTACTCTTGGAAAATAAGAAGGGAAAACAATTCTACAAGAAGCACTTGACTCGTTGTGACTTGCATGTGATTCGACCACTTTTGAGGCTTTTTTTAAAGGTCTGATTGGACGATCCAAGTGTGCCTCGGGCAGGTTGAATATCTGTGACCATGTTCCATGTTTCTGCCCAGGTCTGGAGGAGTTCAGTGCCAGTAGAACGGATCCATAGTACTGGTTCACACACTCCTCTCTCTCTCCCTCTTTTTCTTTCCTAGATTTTCCTGCTGTCATCCTCTCCAGCTTACGATCCTTCGCTTTTTGGCTCCTCTGGGCTCCGGCCTTTGTCTCCTTGCTGCTCCGTTCCTCCGTCCTCCCGGGCTGATTGATTGAAAGAGGAGCTGTGCGGCGGGGCGGGGCTGGCTTCGGCCAAACTTCCAGACTCAAAGGTTCCAGGCGTGGCCGTCTGCATGATCTTCTGACGGACTTCGCGGATCTTCAGCTGCAGGCAGACCTTGTTGGGGAAAGTGTCTGAGTAGCGTGCTTGGAAGGCAGCTGTGGCCTGAGCTGGAGAGGGAAAGAACAAGGAGAAAGAGCAGTTAGCAGAAAAAAAATATGCATTCTGCATGACACTGTCTGCACAAGTTTTTTGTCACACATTGGTGGTTAGCATTGTCGTCTTGCAGCTAGAAGATCCCGAGTCGTGTCTCGACCCGGGATCTTTCTGCATGTTCTCCCTGTACATGTGTGGGCTTCGTCCAAAAACATGCTTAGGGTAATTGATACCTCTAAATTGTCTGTAGGCGTGAATGTGATTGTTTGTCTTTATGTGTAGTCCTGTGATAGACTGGTGATCTGTCCATTTGTCCCCTGCCTTCATCCTAACTCAGCGGGGATAGACTCCAGCCCTCTGCGACCTTAATGAGGATTAAGCAGTGTATAGAGAATGGATGGATGGATATTTTACTGAGCACCTTGCTTCGTAGACAATGATTCAGTTGTTACTCAAATTACCAAATGTCAACACAAAGGACATGTTATAAACTGACCCACCCAGCATCCTTTCTTTTTTTTTAATTCATACAATCCTGTGAAATATTGCAAAGATGGAAACATGTCGGTTCTATCAAATTCTGAATGTAAGTTGGTCAACATCATTTATATCCATGAAAGGCACAGAATGAGGTGCAATCAACAAGTTCAGGAACTGTGTGTATAAGAGGTACAAATCATTTTAAATGTGTCAATAGTTCCATTTGTGCAGCAGTGTACTGCTCCCAGTGCTCCTGCAATATCTGAAACACTCCCTGGATGTTCTGCTCTATAACTGCATCAAGCAGCATCTGCACTAGACTGAATCCTTTCCAATGTATCAAAAACTGCAAGTCTTCAACTTTTTGTTTTGGGGAAGAGAAAGAAGTCACAGGGAGACAATTCTGGCAGAAAGTGATGATTGTCTTGATGTACAGCACATTGTAAATATGTCCCAATTTCTGTCATTTGTGCTGAATATTCTATCACAGATGTTTCAGGATGTTACAGTAGAACTCGGTGCTGACAGTCCAAACCTGGAGAATGTATTTATAGCGCACTAGTCTGTGAATGTCGAACAAAATATTGACAATGCAGCTCTTCCACTGCTCTTTGGTTTGTAGCCCTGGACTCAACTCTCATCACTGGTGATGATCCAGGTTTGGTCAGTTTGACACAGAATTTGATGTTTGCTCTGTGTGAGTTAGAGGTCCATGGTGAAATACCACATTTGCATTTGCAAGTAATCAGAATAGGAATTCCAGAGAGGATTCCCGTGTCAGGAGCACCGGGAGCAGAGCACTGATGCACAAGTTGGCTGATTCAAAAAGGATAAAAGCACAGCACCTGCACTTCTAGATTAGACCTTGCACTTTATAACAGTATTTGAGTTTTGTGTTTTTGAGGGAGTCTGCCTGCACAGTTTAATTTCACTTTGGGTCAAAATCAAGGCATTCAAACCTGTCCATTAGGAATATTTTGTACATTTAGAAAGTCTCTGTACAACATAATTTTTTCTACATATACTGGAATGTGTGCAATATTATTCTGTGCAATATTGTCACTTTCCACATCGAGAGGATTCTGTGCGATATCTGAAATTCTACATATGGAAGAATCTGTACATTATTAACAGTACTTGTGTATATTTCTTGTTTATTTTTATTTTTGTCGACTGATGTCCCTACATTTTTTATCTGCCCCCTTTGTTGCTGTAATACTGTAAATTCGCCACAGTTGGAATAATATAGGCTCATCTTATCTTATCTTATTTTAAAAAATAAGGTTAAATCTCCCATTCAGTTCGCTGTTCCCTTCATGTACTATCTACTGTGAGTGTACCTGAGGGAAAGAAGCCATGTTCCTGAAACAACTGCATGACCAGGGCCCGACGCTGATCCAGCGTTCGACGCAGAGACGAGTAGGGAACCCGGTCCAAATCCCCCAGAGGAACCTCACTTTCTGGACCTGGTTGGACAGAACGGTTCATCAGTTCACAATCGACATATCTTCACAGATCTGCAGCATGTGTAGCTGTTGTATCTGTCATACCTGCTCTGTCGAAGGTAAAGATGTCTCCCTCACACTTGGCGGCGCTCTTGGGGGTGTTGGGCTCTGAGCTACAGCTGGACAGACGGCGAGTCTTTCTCCTTGGGGAGCTGGGGTCTTCTGCTGTCAGCTCGAGGTCTGGAGGGAGACGGACACATGGGGGACAAAGAAAAGGAATCAGGAAGGAAAAAATCAGGTGTTGAGAACATGAGGGAGAAATGGAGAAAAAGGAATGGAAGATAGTTTTGCAAAGTAGAGTTCAATAGATCTCTATTGTCATCGTTAAACAACAATGAAAGGCTATTTAGCAGCTCGTTGGATTAGCAGCTTAAATACAACAAAAGAACACAGTCATTACAAAAAATAACAGAGTAAAGATTAGATAAAAAAACTAATAAATGAGAATAAAGATAAAATTGCACTGTGTGAGAGCAAGATTGCACTGTATGTAGTGAAATAAATGAGCAGTTATTAAACGTGAGGTAGTATGTACTAATAGTGCAGGTTGGGGGTATGGCACTTAGTGATTTATTATAACAGATATCACTATTTTACTGTCAGTTTTTGCAGGGACAGTAAAAGTAATAGCTGGCAACTAATCTGCATTTGTTGTCCTTGGGCAAGAACACAAAAAACAACCACAGAACAAGAAGTACGCTACATAGAACACAACAAACCCTAAAAGTTCAATGGTGTAAGATGGTGAATAGAATTAGTAAACGCAATTACAAAAGGCAATAATTGTTGGTGACTATTTTTGCAAAGCCACCTGACTCTCTAATGTTTGTGAGGGTGAAATTCGACTTTCCCACAGCTTTAACTGAGAAAGCAGACTGACCAAAAGCTGTCTCTCTGTCTCACCTGTGGAGTTGCGTCTCTTCTTGCGGTAGCTTCCCAGGATGGCTCTTGGTGAGGTGGCCAGACTCTGCAGAGTGGGCGAGGGAAGGACCTCCTCTGGGTTAAACTCTGGAAGCTCCGCAAAACGTTCCTCAAAGTACGACTCCGACAAGACCCTGCACACAAAAACCCAGTGGCCGCATCAGTCTCCGGTCCAGCAAAACGGCGGTTTGAATGTGGCTTCTGAATAAATCCACATTTGTCATTCCTTCAGGCTGAGCTCTGCCAGGCCTCTGTGGCTTCCCCACCACTTTCCTACTGTCTAAATAAAGAATATCAAGGGTAAGCACTCGGCCCACTCACATTCACTAAACAGAGCTCCCACCATAATTTTATGAAGTCAGAGTTTTGGCCGTGCACTAAAAACAGAGCTAGATGCCACTATGCTTGAAAGCGAGTCGACAAATGGAGCCCTGTCCAGGGCGCTGCGTCTCATCTACAAGCTGCTTCGTTCCAACGTTACATAAGATAAGCTACTGTTTTATGAGCTCTCTCAGCTTGAGAATATGTAAACTGTTAAAGTGAGGAGAACATTGTTTTACCACGACCGGAGAGCCAGACGGACCTGGCAGACGTGTTTTATTATGCTCTGAATTGGCTCTGAGTCTATGAGAACTTAAGTCTGATCACGGAGAGCAGCTTTATTAAAAGCTTTTCTTGCAGTCAAAGGAAGGCAAAATGCTTAGGCCTTATTTTCTATTTTAATTCCTCATGAATAAGTAGTTTCTCATTTTATGAAATGTTGTGAATTCTGAAAAGTCTGAGGGTCCTTTAGACTCCAAACACACTGATGGATCTGATTAAAAATGTAAGAAGAACTCTAAGCTGATGATATACGACATTTAGCGGACAAACTGACTTGTCAACAGAGTCGGGTGTCTTCTTGAGCGGTGGGGGTCGAAACTTGGTCTTCTTAGAGGAAGAGGGGGGTTCTCTTTCTGCAGGGGGAGGTGGAGGTGGGTCCAAACCTGAGGGTGGTGGAGGTGGGGAACGAGGTCCAGCCTGGGAAATAAGTGGGAAGCTTTAGTATGATTTAAAGATGCATTGTGGGCAAGTGTCACTTCCTTAACAGTATGTTGAGATTACAGGTGAAAAAGCAAAAATCTACGAGTCAACAGGTTTATCTGAGATGAGCCAGACTTCTGCAGATTTGATCAGAGGTAGTGCACCATTCATGCCAGTGACATTAGAGTCTGAAGTCATGCAAATCTAGGCGATGAGAACAACCTGAGATCAAAACAGGTGCAGTTTTTGAAGGCAGGTGCTACAGTTGCTTGATGAATGATGGGAAACATCTAGCTCTCACCTGATCAGTTGAACGATTTAAATAGGTATTTAGCAACACTAAAACTTTTTGTAAGGGATGTGAGGATCGTTAAAATCACATCTGTATGTAAACTACAATTCAAAAGTTTGGGGTCACCCAGACAATCTCATGTTTTCCATGTAAACTCACACTTTTATACATGTACTAACAAGGGTTTTCTAATCCTCAATGAGCCTTTCAACACCATTAGCTAACACAATGTAGCATTAGAACACAGGAGTGATGGTTGCTGGAAATGTTCCTCTGTACCCCTATGGAGATATTCCATTAAAAATCAACTGTTTCCAGATAGAATAGTCATTTAGCACATTAACAATGTCTAGACTGGATTTATGATCATTGTAATGTTATCTACATTAAAAAAAACTTATTTTCTTTCAAAAATAAGGAGATTTCTAAGTGATCCCAAAGTTTTGAACAGTAGTGTATATTTCAGTTTGATTCATCATGAATACTATCATCCGGTATTTCTTTATCTCCTGTACTTGACTAAACCTAGAAATCAGTATTTCTAGGCTTGGTTACTTGATTTATGTACGCTGGCAAATAAATATGATGTTGATTTACATGAGAATTCATGTAAAATGAAAAATATAGCATTTTAACCCCTTAAATTTCAGTGTACCGCCGGCGGTACACCTACTAATTTGCATAGGAATTTCAAGAATGTCCGATGGCTGCAAACGCGATTATACAAACACTATACGCCGATGGAAAGCTTAGATTCTCATGAATCCGCCGGTATAAACCACTTTCAGATGCGATTACCACAGCGGGTGAGAAAAACACATTTGTCCGACAAAAACGAATATTCATCCATCCGTTCTCTATACACGGCTTCAACGCACACAGCGCGACTCACATTTCCGGGTTTATTATTACACACAGATGAAAATATTCCACAAAAAACGGCCATAATCCAACCTTTTACATCCAGACGACACAAGCCAGTAAACTATTTTGTCCAAAACATGTCCTGAAGTCGGTATAAAATCCACGAATCGGTCGTTTTCAAGGAAATGCACCTCGCGATGCCCGTCCAATATTCCCTGTATTTTTCGTCATTTTTTTAAATTTAAAAATAGAATATTAGCGATTTTTTGTACTGAAAATGGCTGGAATTGACTGCAGCTTAAAGGGTTAACAGACTGTCCTGTCATAATTAAAGCTATCAGAGACTCTGAACAAACTTATAAATGCGTCAGAGAACATTTTATAAACTGGTGTGTTTCAGTAAGTGCCTGTTCAGACAGAAAACTGCTGGAAACTGTTAAGTGTCGTCTGTTCTCGTCTGCTTTCCAGGTGCAATTCATTCAATGAGCCTAATTTCAATGGAAGTCGGCCATGTGAAGCTACAAACTGATGTCCAACATTTGCACAGTCAAAGCTGAGCTGTCCAGTTCTTTTCCATGCTCCAATGACATAGTTTCATAATTTCTATTTTTTTCTTTTCTCCCCACAATCTCCTTTCAAATTCTGTCTGAAAAATGGAAGAAAAGTTGCTATAAAACTCAACTCTTCTTCTTTCTCCTACTTTGACATTAACAACGCCAACGAGCGCCTGAGCAACACTTCATCTGCTGCTTCATGACAATGTAAATGGCCGTTTTGTAACTTTATCACTCGTAGTGTGAACGCAGCTTAACTTTTCTCCAACTTTCTGTAATGTCAGAGAGACTTATTTAGGAGGATATGCGGAGCATTTTCTAGCACGTCTGCTGTTATGTGACGCTGGCGACGCCTCTGTGATAACACCGACTCATTTGTGTATTATTATTGCTCTATATCCTGTTAAAACAAGCAATAAATGTGTTTGTGAAATGCATTTGTAAAATTCACAGATATTCCACGACTTACTTGGAGAAGTTGTGAAATTTCACACTCATTTTTTCTCTCTATGCATATTACAGACCCCAGGCAACCTAGTTAATAAACTCCACTTCTCAGAGAAAGAAAATTTGACATGGAACTGTTAAAAACTGGCTTTTAAAGATCTTAAACCCAAACTTCAAGATATGTGTGGTTTGAAGAGGGAATATATAAATAAGTGGAGAAGATTTACAGCCTTTTTTCACCTCTTTGCTGCTGTTGCTGTGGTCCTCTCTCTCCATCTCTCGGCCTCTCTTCTTATCACTGTTCTCCTTCATCCCTTTCTCCTCTTCTGCTTCACTTCGTTTCTCTCTGCAGTGTCCATCTCTCACATTTTCCTCTTTGATGCACACATTGATATCTTCTTCTTTTTTCACTGGAACAACAGAAGAAGAGGATCATTTCAAATTCTGATACAAAAAGACTGCAGCAACCTCCTCTAAAAGTTGCACGTTGCAACTTTCCGCTTGCCTTGCAGCTTCAGCCTTAATCCTGCAAACTCAGCTTCACGACAAGATTTTAATCTGGAAAACATTCATAGAAAAACAGACCGATTCTGCAACAATAATCAGGGTTTTTTCCTGGCTCAGACTGAGGCTTTAGAGGAGTCACTACACATGGCGGCAGCAGGATCGGTCCTGGTACAGCAAAGGCAGTGAGTCCGTGCTACTGTATTTGAGATAAATCTATGCAGTTTCTTGTTATTTCTGACCATTTGAAAAACAAAAATGCCTTTTAAGCTTGAGTAAATGAAACCTACACTAAAAGAAAAGGCATAAAAAATTGTAATTGCTATGTCTATGTTCACTTCTTGTATTTTAACATCCTGGTAACGGACCTTTTTAAGCTTAAAATTTTCAGATTTTTAACAGTTTTGTGTGTTATTATCTAGGGTTTTAGGAGTTTTGTTGTTAATATCTAGGTTTCTAACAGTTTTGTGTGTTAATAACCATGTATTTTTTTAAACATCTGTGTGTTAATATCCATGTTTTAACAATTTTGTGTGCTATATGCAGCTTTTTGAGAGTTGTATATGTTAATATCCAGGTTTTTACCAGTTTTTGTGTTAATATCCAGCTTTTTGAACGTTTTGTGTGGTAATATCTTTTGTTTTTAACAGTTTTGTTTTTACTATCAAGGTTTTTGACAATTTTATGTGTAAATATCCAGTTTTTTTTAAACAGTTTTCTGAATTTTGGTGCTGGTGGTTTTTCTATAATGCTTGCTAAACCTTATTTGGGAGAACACAAAAATTCATCTTTGCAGAAAAAACCTCAATTTTGTTCGTTTTATGTCTCAAATATAAACAGAAACTGATTCCCGGTGTTACTAGTTCAGGAAAACTATAATGATTCTGCAACAGCATGTTTTTCACTCTGGAAATTTTCAAGTGAAAACCAATAAAAGCTAAGAAAATGTTGCCTGCATCTAATCAGATGAGGCTAAATGATTAGATGAGAAAATCCTCCAATAGCAAGAAGCCTACATGTGGATTTAAAGGGGAACTTCGGTTTTTTTCAACCTGGGGTCTGTTTTCATATGTCATTTCATACATGTGAGTGATGGACAAATGAATTTTCGACATAGCTCCAGTATTTAGCCAGGCAGGCAGATTAGCAGGAACGAGATTTGCTTTCTAGCGTCCTGAGATTTGGATACAGACCACAACAAAGAGCGATCGCCAGGTAATGTGGAGGTTTTCGTTCACTTCTCACCTCTAGTATGTTGTGGGACACTCATTGAGACTATCTGAACCGGTCAGTGTGGGGCAAAAAGCACGTTAGGGCGGACTTTGACGCGGAGGGGCCAGCTGCCCCATACTTTTTGCTAGCTGAGCTGCTAGCTGAGCTGCTAAGCTGCCTGCCTGGCTAAATACAGGAGCTATGTCGAAAATTCATTTCTCCATCACTCACATGTATGAAATGACATATGAAAACAGACCCCAGGTTGAAAAAAAAACGAACTTCCCCTTTAAGACCAAACCAGTTAAAACCAGTGCAGCGGTACCTGCTGTGCTGCTGCTTGTGCAGGTTTCCAGTGAGGAGCTCGACACCTCCTGAGCTTGGTCGTCGTTCTGAGCGTCCAGCTGGTTCTCCCGTTTCACCTCCACCTCCGTTCCGATGTTCGGCTGAGGAGTGGCCACCGCTGAACCCTGCACTGCTGCATCCAGTGGAGATGGAGGGTTAATCAGGTCCTGAGCCGGAGTCGTTACCGCAGGTGGCACCGCAGTCACCGATACCACACCAGCAGCAAGGGCAACGGTTGGCGCAGGGTAGATGGCAGTTAGTACCTGGAGAAGAAAACCGCAAAACAAGCATGTGAACATCATCTGATTTTTGCTTCTCTCACATTTTAACTCGCTGTGGGATAATTATATACTGCAATATAAAGTCCTGCACCTCTATAGAAACTCAGAAATGTCTTCTGTTCAGTATGACACAGTTCTAACGCTATGAATAATAAAAAACAACAAACACAAAAGTTGTATTTTGTGCTTTAAACAAATATCATTCATGTTGGAATCAACATGAATGTTTAAAAAAATGCCCAAAAGTGTTAGCAATATCGGGGGAAAAACTGGTGACTATTTCCATTTTTACAACCTCTACAAACTCGCATGACTTTGCACATCATCTAAACAAAGATGTTTCACCGTGATGTATGTATCTTTCAATAACTTGCTCCTCTGTTTACCAATTTTGAGCCATTTTTTAGCTTACTGATGCAGTATTTTTCATTTTCCTCTCTCGTCATTTCCTCTCTGCTCTGACTAAACTGCTGTTCAGCTGAATATTTACTGAATTTTTGTCACAGAAAAATTATTTTTTTTTACAGGATCTGGCGCAAATGCTTCATTTTGGTCAAACATTTTTATTGAGACATGTAGGATGAAGTGATTTTAATCAAATATTCCAATTTCAAGCTTATTTTTGTTAATTTTTCCTGATGTAACCGTATGTCTCACACCATATGTTCACAATCGATGAATATTTCTGTTTTGGTGGTGTGACTTAGGCTCTTTTTTCCTTTTATTTTATTTTTTTTACAGAAAACATGGCTTTCAAATCTGTCCGGTGGCTTTTGGCGTTCTGAGGGTTACGACTTGTGAAATACGCTCTGGTATTCAGAGGCTTGGCATGGTATTTCTGGTTTTCTAGATAAATGAGGCTTCTCTAAAATGAAAACAGCCCTTGACAGCATGTGGTTATACCCATGAGCATGTGATGAGAGGGTCAATCACAGCAGAGATCGTGTTATGACAAAAGTGGAAGTGGAATTGCAAATACAACAGCTTTTTTTTTTTTAATCAACAGCATGTACTCTTGTGTGACATGTTGAGGTTTATTGTTTTATACTCCATTGAAAAAAAATGGCTCAAGATAGACATGTTAATTTACTGCTAATGGTTAGCTGTGACTTCAGTAACCTAAATATGTCTACAAATATAAAATAATAGGCAGTCTTAGTTTTAATTGTTCTGCCAACAGGACTATCTACGGTGCAGTTTTAAATGTTTGGCACCCAAAACCGTCCTTACCTGTCGACCAGAGTTTGCTGGCGTCTGGCCCGGAGAAGTCTGTGACTGACAGTTCAGAGGCTGAGCTGGAGCTAACAGCGGCGGCTGACCAACGATCGGCTGAACCAGGGTTTGTCCGGCTGGAGAGATCGCGGTGAAGCTCAGGGTGGCCAGAGGTGATGGGAGATATGCAGGACCTTGAGGCTGTGGACCCTGTTGGGGTGTCGCTGTGGTGACTCCTGGGCCAGACTGGACGTAGGTGATTCTGAAGGAGAAAAACGGCACAACAGTCCAAAGTCAATAAACTATTAATAGACCTCAAAAGTCAATAATAATGCCAGCACTTAATATGTTTAATGGTTCATTAGGTGGCAATACAAACACAATGCAAATATGATAAGACTGATCCTTATATGTGTATATATATATTCACAGGTGGAACAAGTAAATTTTGGGGATCCATGCTTAAAAATAACAAGTTGATTACTTTCAAAATTAACCAAGTTTTCTTTTGCATTTGTTAAATTTGGCTCTTTTCAGATATTTTTCTGACCTTGCTGCTTCGTCAACCCGTTAGAGTGATGTCATTCTGTCATTTTACGTTAATGTTCCTCAGTAACCAAAAGAGCCACAGTTTGATATTTGTCTTTCACATGAGATTAGACAGAACATAAAGTGACAAAATGCATATTAATCCATCAATAAACAAAAGACTAAATGTAATTCTACCATATAACAAATGTTTCATCTTGAGTTTATAAACTGTGACTATGACTGTGAAAGTTCACCCGTCTGAAGAGAAGAAAAATCCAGAGTGGGACATAACGTCAGATTCTGACGGATCCTGTCTTGAAGTCAGGGATGATTTATTACTACGTCAAGGAACAGGGGAGTTATGGGACGATCAGCGTACATTTGTCCGTCTGTTAGCAACACTACGGTACTCAAAAACAGATTTGGATGAAACTTTCAGGGAAGGTCAAAAATGACACAAGGACCACCTGATTAGATTTTGGCAGTGATGCAGCTTATAGTCTGGATCCATGGATTTGTTAAAGATCTTTGTATCTCTGTGAGATAGCGGCACAGCGTCACTGTAACTATGACAACAAGTAAACACTACGTCAGCTGCCTGCTAACGATCACATGGTTGTGATTCTACTACAAATCGACCGCTGCAGACTTATTGGGACTTATCTGTGGGAAATGATAGAAGGAACAATTGATTAAATTGTGGGGGTGTTTCTCAGTCCAATCAATTCCTGCCATCCGCTACATATTTAGGTCATGCGATTTGGTATCCGTACAAAACATACACATGCATAACATGAGCCTGTGCTCAGTGCAAGGTCATTTTGTTTGTGGGTACATCTGTATTAAATGGAGGCTTTCTTTTGTGCCGTGATTTCTGCCACAAATTTTTTTCAGGATTTCATCCTTTGGAAATGATACAACTGAGCAACCTTGTCTTAGTATCATAAGTAATTGATAAATGAAGCTCTTTCTCTTTGGAGAAGCTAATATGGATCCTGCTACTGTCTGATGCTGCAGGTATTAAATAAACTCGGTGGTAAGACTCCTACAAACAGCTCACACTTGAACTTGTTTTATGGCTCTTATCCAGGTTGTTTTCTCCTGACTAGATCCTTGCGTGTGTTGTATCTACTCTCAGATGTATGTCGCTTTGGATAAAAGCATCTGCTGAATGAAATTGTAGAATTGTAGCTGGAAGTAACAAACTAATCTTCAGCTACTGGTGAAGCTTTGACAAAACCTGGATTTTATTTTACTTTTTGGTAAGTCTCATGAATCTGCCCTGTTACGACTCACTGCTGTAAAATTTTGTTTTTCTGGGTATTTCAGTTTGTAAATGGTGTGAAATTGTGGAGCAAAGATTTTGGCACACAAACTGTGTCATTTTTCGATGAAAACTGGTGCTGAAATGTGGAAAAAAAAAACTTCCCCAAATCACTTCACACAAAGCAGTCTGTGGCTTGTGCACGAATAACTGTTAATGCGTGCAGGTCAGACTTGTGTCATATTGAAAGTGATGCAGAAACATTACTAGGTACGACCTAGTAAGATTGCTGTCATGACTTTAACTAAAAACTGAGCAGGGTTTTCACTCAGGCACGAAGCCGACACACTTGGATGCTATCAGATTAACAGAAAGCAGCGCATGGTTTAAAAGGCGCTTTTTTGAAACTCGACAAAAGGATGTTTAAATCTGTGTCATGGCTCGCTTTGCTCCGAGAGATGATGGACGTCCACCATGTCCTGACTTTCTTTATCAACATTTATTGAACGTTAACTAATGTTACGACCCGGCCGGAATGGAAATCTGACAACATCTTTAAACGCTGTTGAACTCGAGTATGTCAGAAGCCACTGAGCAGCTGATGCATTAGCGGAGGGAGATACAGTCAGGTGTGTGTTGCTGTCTTTCAGGTGTCGGGCCTGCGTTAGTGACCTGGTGGGCGGAGAGGTCAGAAGAACGGTCTGTGGGGGTGCAGCACCGGGAGCCATCACAGTTGCCACGGAAACAGGAAAGGGGCTCCCAGGATGCACTGCTGCTGTGCCGTTCGGGTGAACGTTGGCCTGCACCACAGGCATGGGAGCGATCTGGATGATCTGAGAGAAGGGGGAAGACAACCAGCTTTTAGCTTTTTTAAAAATTTGGTATCTGTCATTTGCCACTGCATGTATCCTGTGAGACAAACTTCTAAATATCAAATACAAAAGTTGAAAATGTTCATTGCAAGTTACAGTACAATAAATTGCTTGTTTTGTCTGAGTAGTATTTAGAGTCACTATTTTTTTCCAGTGTTGGTAATGCCTGTGAGCTGTTGCTGTTCATGTTGACTCCAGGTATTTTAAATTTTTTTTAAAATAAATAATCAAGGAAATTCAATTATAGTTTTTATTTTTTTTAATTATTTAACTTTGTCAAAGCGCAAAGAGGATATTTTCTCTTTACTTCTAGTCATGATTGTGCTGTTTCCACTGAGGTGCAGGACTTTATATTGAAAAGAGAAAAATGAGATCACAGTGACTAAAAATGGGGCAGGAGCAAAACTACACTAGGAGCTGCTTTAGGTTCAAAGGGTTAAAACTTTGGATTTTGTCCAGCGTCATTATTATTTTGAATATTATTTAAAAATTTAAGCATCCTGGTGTTTACTTTATGTGCTCTTCAAGATGCTAGGGTAAAGAAATCAGATTTTGCTGTGAAAATTAATTACCAGTAGATAAAAACAGTTTTATCATCACATGGAGAACGCCAGCTGTTTTACATTTATTTTAACAATCATTCAGTTATTGATTGTTAATGTGGCAGCTGACGGTTCAACTCAAAGTCAAAATCAATAATAAAGCATCTTTAAAATAACAGCAGTTAAACAAAATTGCTGTACTATCAATATAAAAGCACATGAAACATAGTAACACACAAAAAACATCTGAGTAAATGTCCAAAAAGAAAAAAAAGCTCATAAGAATAAAAGATAAAGGAGATAAAGTGAGGGTGTCTGCTTGAATCGAATGCAAACAAAAAAGGTTTGTCTTAAGTGGCAATATTAAAGTTTCCAAAGTCTGATTAGTTTAAACAAGAAGCGTTAAACTGTTCAAAAAAATGTAAGATCAGTATTTAAATTTGCATCTTTAACATTTTCTTCATGTTATCTACATTTGCATAAACATGAGCCATCTCCCTGTAGTTTTAATGCTGTTGAGGATTTAACCATCGCGTCACCTGTCAGAAAACAGGGCGGTGTCTCTTTGCCTTTAGCCGTTTGTTTTCGTTACCTTGTTTCCTGTCGAAGGGCCGTTCTGCACAGGAAGAGGCGGAGCCACCAGGGAGATGGAAGGATGAGGAGGAGTAGACCCTGTTCTCACTGTTGCCATGGGAACCAACATCTTGCTCTGCAAGACTGGTGACTGGGTTTGGACTAATGAGTGAGAAGGAGAACAGAGAGAAGGAGAGCGTTAAATCAGTCGGCGCGAGGAACAGATGAGTCGAGTCAAAAGAGGTAAAGACGGCACAGGAGCGACGGTGGGCGGAGACACTCAGATACTGATATAAGTGAAATTCCTGGCTGATGATAAAGTGGAATAACGTCCTGTTGCTTCTGACTCTTAGGAACAGAGTGATTAAGGCGTGGGTGGGCGGTGGGCTCTCATAAATCATGTCAGCAGTCAATCATCTCCTGTTTATGTAATCAAATCTGCTAAAATAAGTGAAGGGAACTACAGCAGGAAGGAAAAGCAAAAAGAGAAAGAGATTTCTAAGGAAACTGCGATTTGCTTATTTTTTTCTGTTGGCCAGTCGTTGCTCTCTGTCTCACCTCTAGTCGCGGGGTCGACTCTGATTCCTGCCCCCGAGTGCACACCATTGGCCAGGGTGGCATTGGTGGGCAGGGAGAGGATTTGCTGGTGGGTGAGTTGAGGTGAGGACGGGCCCTCTGCCGGCAGGACGTACTGGACCTGAGCTATCGGCTTGGGGCAGGAGGGAGGTGTGGGGGTGGCAGCAGAGGGGAGGAGCTGGGGCTGCAGGACAGGGAGGGGAGTTTGGGTGCTGTGAGGGGTGAGGAGCTGCACTGGCTGGGACCCTCCCAGAACTAGACTAGTGACCAGGTTGCTGCCTCCCACGGGGGTAACACTGACTGGGCCGGGGGAGGAGGACGATGACAGGTACCCACCCCCTGCGGCGATCGGTGCGCCTCCTCCGATCAGCAGAGTGGCCTTCTTGTCCAGAGTGATGGCTCCCTCCACCGGCTTGCTGGCGATGGGGATAGGAGTGCTGGCGATGGGCCGCACCACGTTGGTCACCATAGTGGGAGCCATGCGGACGCCGCCGAAGACTGGAGTCAGACCCTGCTGAGGCAGACTGAGGGGAGTCTGGGTGGACGTGGAGCCGGTGATGGACAGAGCGGAGACGCCACATCCTCCACCTCCGTCTCCTCCACCTGCTGCTGCTACCTCTCTTCTGGGGCCTCCATCGCTCCGATCCTCTCCATCCACCCCTCTCTTTCTCTTCTTCTCAGACCCATCTTCAGCACCTCCTCCTCCTCCTCCTCCTCCTCCTCCTCCTCCTCCTCCTCCGTTCCCTTTAGCCGAGGTGGAGTCAGAGTGAGGGATGGAGGGGGAGGAGGAGGGGAGAGAGGAGCGAGCCACTGGCTGGAAGCCATGCTGGAGGGAAGAGAGAGGCACCGAGATCAAAGCCAGGAAAGTTACTATGTGAAGCTCTTCTCTTCTTCCTGAGCACAAGTTTCTCAACTTACAGTAACTTTGGAAAATCTGTGGGTTTTTAATGCTTGATGGGAATAAAGAAACTCTAAAACTTAAATTAAAACCGTTGATATTTAGCTCTTTGAAGTTTGTTTGCCCTTAAAAAGCAAAAGGGGCATGTTTATCTGGATGACATTTATGATGAGGATCAAACTCTTCAGAGAAAACAGATTTAAAACAAATTAAACCCTGAATAATATGATGCAGAATTACAGTGTTGATAAACAGTTTAATGCTGCTCTGGAAAGCTCAACACTATAAACTGAGCTACAAAGATTTTATTGTTATTGATCCATTGTAGGAAATGACTTTGTTACAGCAGCTACAAACAATCACAGCCAAGAACCCACATCTGACACTGAACATGAAACATTTCACCACAAAACTATTCACTTGTGCAGTGAAACATACTGGTAAAAACCCTAAATCAATTTTATAAAATGGACATTTTTGCAGCACAGCTTCGTACCAAGTCTTACACTGTAGAGCAATGTAATGGTGAAATCTCTGTCAAAGCAAAGCCTGCTGAGAAAAGTCATTTGAAAAGCTACAATCACAGTCAAGAACCCACATCTAACACCAAACATGAAGTATTTCCTTCACAAAATGGCGCACAGAAGTACTAAAAAACTGCTCAAGTCTAATTTACCGCTGACAAAAACTCCACACTAGTTTAAAAAAAACATTTTTTTTACAGAACAGCTTTTTCCAAATTTTACACTGAATATCATAATAAAGGGAGAAAGTAGAGATATGGCTATCCATTAAAATCTCTCTCAAAGTGAATCTCACTGTAAAAAGTTATTTGAAAAGCTACAATCACAGTCAACAAACCCCATTTTACACTGAACATGAAGTATTTCCTTCACAAGGGTTCTACAGTGTACTGATTCCTTATTTACAGCTCACAAATTCCAAAATTAGTTTGATAGATCTGCCATTTTTTGCTAAATCCTATACTGAATATCATAATAAAGGGGCAAATCACAGACATGGCTGTCCTGTAAAATCTCTCTCAAAGTGAATCTCACTGTGAAAAGTCATTTGAAAAGCTACAATCCCTGTCAAGAACCCACATTTCGCACCGAACATAAAGTATTTCCTTCCCAAAAGATTACTACAATGTACTGCTTCCTTGTTTACATCCGAGAAAAACTCCACATTAGTTAAAAAAATAGACATTTTTTTACAGAACAGCTTTTTGCTAAATCTCATAACAAATATCATAATAACAGAAGAAAATTGAGACATGGTTACCCATTAAAATCTCTCTCAAAGTGAACCTCACTGTGAAAAGTCATTTGAAAAGCTACAATCACAGTCAAGAACCCACACCTGACACTGAAGATTAAGTATTTGCTTCACAACAGAGTTATAAAATGTACTGAGGCCTAATTTACAGCTGATAAAAACCCCAAATCAGTTGTAAAAATCTGATATTTTTCCTAAATCCTATATTAGATATCATAATAATAAGAGAGAACTGAGACATGGTTCCCCAGTAATTCCACTGTGAAAAGTAATTTGAGAATCACAGTTCCTACCTGTCCGTCTGGCTCGTCCTCATCGCTGTCTGTCACTCTTTCCTTACACTTGAGGTCGATGGAGCCTTCAGGGCATGAATCCTCTGCGGGCAGACAGCAGAGGCTTGTGTTTTAGCAACACAACAGCGTTTTGGCAAACATATTTTTAACTGCTCCCTGGGAGTGATTTCATTTGCAATCAGAGCTCAGTCAGTGAAACAACCCAATAACTGTCAAGTGAATATGAAGCAAACTTTTGAAATGTTGCAAAAAATAAAAACAAGAAAATGGAATTAGGCGTGTTTCCATTAACTGCTGTGGAGCCGATAAACCAGGACGCATAGCGTCGTCTGAAGGTGGCGCTATAGGTTACAATACACATGGCTGGAATAAACAGAGTAGAAGAAGCCAGAAAAACACCTGAAACATGTTTTTACTTCAAACTGCGACCAGAGCTGCCCTTAAAAACTGTGCACTGTTTCCTGCAGTCATAGGCGTCAGTTTAGGGGGGGACGGTGGGGATGTGTCCCCCCCACTTTTTGTCAGGGGTCATTTTTGTCTCCAACACATTCAAATTCTTCACATGTAAGCCGTTGTAAACCCAGTTATTTTCAGTAGTATAGAAAATTCCGACGCTCCTGAATGCACCATCCGCACTCAGCCGAGAGTTGCACAGACCCGCAGCACACCTTCGTGAGGTTAAAAAAAAAAAAAAAAAAAACGCGCAGATGCAAAATTTGCGCCTGTGCCAAGTGGAAGCTCCGACCAGAGGCATGCAGGGGCAAAATTTCGGCCCGGGAGAATTAGTATTATAGCGGCCCACAGACCCCTATACCTGCACATATGAATAGCTCAACAGCTTAAGCCTCCGCCTTTGGTGCGGTGGTTGCGAGTTCGAGTCCAGCTTGTGGCATTTTGCCGCCGTTCTTCGACATTTTCTCAAAGTGCTGTGGTCTCCGTCCCCCCCACTTTTAAAAACAAACTGACGCCCTTGCCTGCAGTATACATCTAATTAGGACAGACTACTTTGCCTAATATCGTGCCGTAAACTTTGACCGTCTCAGTCTGTAATGTGAGATAAATTATCATCTGTCTGCACTCCTGGTGGCTCAGGTTTGTTTATACTTGCATGAAACACCGAGATGTAACTGTGCAGAGAACTGTAGGTCAAAACGATCAGAAAAACGTGCTGGCTAGCATACTTTAAAGTCCCAGCAGATGTAGCAGGACATCCTGGTATTTTCTGCATTTATTAGAACATGTAAAATCTTTTTTTCTGGCATAATATTACATATATTAGGATGGATATTAGAACGTATCCTAAAACCTTAAAGAAACAAAAAGAACTTGATCAATTTATGAGAGAAAAATTAAAGAGAAGCCTTAAAGAATTGTTTTCAGTAAAGAAAGTGGTGATTATTCTTTTCTGTCAGCTAGAATTGGACATGTTGTCTGGAGATAAAGTCAACGAAAGAAACAGCAAAACAGTCCAGTGAGTTAAATGGTCGTGGCGCCAGAACATTTCCATAAAAGGTGGTTTTAGCTACCATTATGCACATTAACTACTTTTCAAAAATGTCAAAATTCACTTCAAGTGAGTTTAAAATGTTTTTGCAAAAGTTCATCCATCCATTCTCTAGACACCGCTTTATCCTCACTAGGGTCACGGGGGGTGCTGGAGCCTATCCCAGCTGACTCGGGTGAAGGCAGGGGACACCCTGGACAGGTCGCCAGTCTGTCACAGGGCTACATATACAGACAAACAATCACACTCACATTCACACCTACGGGCAATTTAGAGTAACCAATTAACCTCAGCATATTTTTGGACTGTGGGAGGAAGTCGGAGTACCCGGAGAAAACCCACGCATGCACAGGGAGAACATGCAAACTCCATGCGGAAAGATCCCGTGAAAGCCGGGAATCTTCTTACTGCAAGGCGAAAGTGCTAACCACTACCTCACTGTGCAGCCCTTTTGCAAAAGTTGTGAAAGTTTATTTAATTTTACCACTTCCATGAACTTTTTCTAATGTGATACTTCAAAATGCGCAGAAAAATACCTTACGGAAATATGACTAAGGTCTGCCATCTACAGGGAAGAAAGGTGAGGGCTGCTGCAATTATGGCCAACTACAGGCAGTCGGTGTTACAACTGCAGAGATTTTCTTGTTTTGTGCCAATTTTTTGGTGTTTTTCAACTAGTAATGCAACATTTTGAATCCAGACAAAGGAACTATGTGCACATCCATTTCATTAGGCAGGTGCGTAGGAGATAAGTGAAAGTTTCCAACAGACTCCCGCATACTGCTGAACGTGCCAAAACCCTTTTATTAGCTATGTTTTGGTGCCAGACTTTCATCAGGAAAAATTCAAGTTTGCAGGAGTCTGTTAGGAACATTTTCATCGAAAAAAATCTCAGAATTTTGTTAACTTGAGCCAATTTCCAGTGATATCTCTCCTTGTTCCATTTCCAACTTTTTATAATGTGATACTTTAAAATGTACATGAAAATGTATTATATGGCAACAGGCTACTGATTAAGCCTGCGCAAAATCTGAAAAAGCTGCCTTCAAACTGCCAAAAATACCATCAAATTGCAACTTTTGTGCTGCTGTTGCTGCTAAATCTGAACAGTAGTAATTAACAGCCAGCTGCTGCTGCTGACGAGATGACACGGCTTCTTTTTTTAGCTTTTAGGTGTTTCACTGACACAATCATCATGACTAAGACGGCTGAAGTTCAGCGACTTTTTCAGACACACGCTGACCATTGTGGGAACTGAAACTATCACTCTGTGGTTATGAAAGAGCTTCTCTAACCACCACTAACTAAATCACTATGCCGATGGTGTAACTCACCCATGACATCATCGTCGCCCTCTTCCTCACAGATGACCATTCGCTCTTCATCACTGGTCGCGTCCTCGCTGGCTCCGCCCTGGTACAGCGACGGAGGCGGCGGCCGGTTGCGAAACAAACTTGGTCCGTCCTCCTGAAACAGAAGAAGACATGAAATATGCACTCTTTGCTAGTTTCAGAGATTTTCTAATATATCTCAGGAAGTAGTTGTACAAATCTACAATTTCATTTAGCAGACGCTTTTATCTAAAGCGACGTACATCTGAGAGTAGATACAACACAAGCAAGAATCTATTCAGGAGAAAACAACCTGGATAAGAGCCACAACACAAGTTCAGTAGTTGAGGCAAACTTAATATATTTTGTAGGAAAGTGATGATAAACTCTTCAGACGGAGATAATATAGCTATTATTAAAGCATGCATGCATATACGGCTTCGCCACTGGCATTAAAGAAATGCCTTCAAACAAAAGCGCTCACATACAGGCCTACTCCTCTGTGATTAGGAGCGAAGCAGCAAACACCACAGTCTCGTACCTTCAAAGGAGCTAAAAAAGTAGAGAGAGAAACCTTTGAAGTTGGAGGCAGCGCTCCCCCAGAGCTTTCACTGGGTTTTCAGCAGCGGCAACTCCAGCCCTCACACAAAGAACCAAGTGAGTCCATTTGAACTGTTTTTGAACAGCGTGCTTTCAGTTGCAGAGTTCAACCAAAATGCTCTGCAGTCTGAAGGACACACGTCTGCCGTCTGTGAATAGACGCTCACATTCACACTGACACTGGCAGCGAGGCCTGTGTTTTTATAAAGGAATAAATCTGTCTGCTGCTTTGATTGTCGGCTCTGTTATTTCTTTATGCTCTTGGAAGCACTGAGAGAATATAATCAATCTAATTAATCTTAATTTTCTTTAACAGTACAATCTAACACAAGCCGTGATTCTATACGATCTTCAAGTGAATTGAGACAACTTTTTTAAATATTGTAAAGGTTTTTGTTTTTTTTAAGAAAAAGAAGAAAATGTGAATTAAGCTTATTTCTGTTAAGTGTGACTGCAGTTCAAAAGTTTGGGGTCACTTAGAAATGTCCTTATTTTGAAAGAAGTGTTTTTCAATGAAGATGACATTAAATGAATCTGAAATACAGTCTAGACATTGTTAATGTGGTACATGACTATTCTAGCTGGAAACAGATGATTTTTAATGGAATATCTCCATAGGGGTACAGAGGAACATTTCCAGCAACCATCACTCCTGTGTTCTAATGCTACATTGTGTTAGCTAATGGTGCTGAAAGGCTCACTGATGATTAGAAAACCCTTGTGTAATTTTGTTAGCACATGAATAAAAATGTGAGTTTTCATTGGAAACCTTGAATTGTCTGAGTGAAGCCAAACTTTTGAACGGTAGTGTAAATCATTCCAAATCCTCAGAAGCCTTCTGCTTGACCATCTGTGGTTTGTTTGGAACTTTATATAACATAAATTATAGATATTTAAAACAGCTTCTCTGAAATTTTAGATTCACATGTCTAGTAAATTTCAATCAGAGACTTCTTGATCTACTTGTCAAATGTTGCATCTTCTGAATGAATGAGGTGATGAAAAAAAATGAAAGTATCAGGATTTTTAATATTTTCTGAGATGTTATCATTCAAAGATAGCATCAGTTTTCAATGTGCAAAAAACATGCTGAAAGTGGTTTGATGGAAAGTTCTTTTTTAATCTCAGTAAGTATTTGATATAAAAAGATAATATTTCACAAATATCTTAATAAATATCTATATTTTATGCTATGAAATGTTTCAGGCAAATCAGAGATGGTAGAGAAGAAACTGTTCTAAAAATGTGATGATATGAGATGTAATACAGAGAGAATGAAAAACAAATCCAGCGGTTTGCCACTGGCTAAAGAATCACAAAGAAGAAGATAAAACAAACAAAATTTTGTTTATCTAGGACAGAAAAATGGAGAGACTGTTTTCAATCAGTAAAGTTGGGACTATTTTGTGACTGCTGGTATTGAATGTTTCATACTGTCTGGAGATTAAAAGCAGCAAGTTAACTGCTCATAATGTCAGAATTTACTAAAAAAAAAACAGTCAAAAATTGTATTTTTTTTGCAAAACAGATGAGTTTTTTAAAATTTTTTTGATCTTTTCCATTAAATTTACCTAATACGATACTTCAAAAACACACTAAAAAGGCTCATCTGGGTGTTTTTCTGAGATTACACCGTTAAGTTAGTAACCAGTTGGTGGTAGTCTGTGATCTGGATCAGTTTTCTTCAAGGCCTCAAATCCTCCTGAGTCTGTTTGCTGCCTCGGAGCTACAGATTAACAACCTCGTACCTTCTCCAGGTCTCTCTCCCTCTGCTCCAGGGTGTGCACGGCACTCTGGGAAAAGGCTCGGGGACGGGGGTGCTGCCCACCAAACAGACCCCCTCGACGCTCTGGTCCCCCCAGCCAGCTCGAACCGCCTCCCTTCCCCTCCAGCACCTGGGGCTCCGAATGGGCGTCTGGAGAAGAAAGACAAAATATCGCAGTCTATCATTGTGGAGCAGATCAATAAAACAACAGCATGCTAAGAAGTTGGAGATATTTAAGCTTACCGTTGGTATTTAATATTTTAATCATCACCGATATACCTGATACGACAAAAATCAGTAATATTTTAGTTTTATACCTAATTACTGCTAATTCGGTCAGATAAAATCTTTCTATTGCTGAAAGTATTTCAAGTCATTGTAGGCTACAGATGTGGCTTTCATTCTAAAAGAAATTTTGTACAATGTCTTGGAAATGCAAATAATCAAGAATATAGTGAAATTATAACAACAGTTTGCTGTTAAAAATTGTAAAATCTGATACTTTTTTTTGGAGTCAAACACAAGAATGACAGGATTTTCAACACAGCAGTTTACAAAGCACTGCTTCAAGCAGCAACTTCATTTAGGCTGATATTATTATTGCTAACTTAACCGTGATGCCTTAAGATTGGCCAATTTTGCCATTTTTTATATTTTGTGAACTTAATTTCCCTTGTTTTCATAAATATATTTAAGAGACAACAATTTGGCATACAGTGCTGTTTTAAGTGAATGTTCCCAATCTACAAAAGCACAACTTGTGGTATTCTTTAGTCTTTGCTTTTAGTATTTTAGTGCTACATGCATTTATAAATGTTACACAAAGTTCTTAATTCTAGCTTAGAAAGATTAAAGACTGAGCACTACAATTAACAGCTTATACATATTAAAACAAGAAAATTTATAGGCAACCACCAAAGGTAATGCTGATTACAGGTTCAGCCTGATATAAACAGAATATGATATTGTACAATCTAGACATAGTTGTAAACAGTAAACCTCATATTCTACTGCAAAGGATTACAAACAATTACATAGGAATTAGCTGCATAAATAAATTGCCATTATAATGCTGCGAAAATAATTTTGTAGATAATTTCACAGTAAATTTTGCCACAGCATACCTATGCTTTCGGACATGCTCCTCTCTCGGGGTTCCTTCGGGGTCCCGCGGCCCTCCGATAAAGACTTCCTGCGGTCCTTGTTGCACCACTTCCAGTCTGGATGGGCTCTGAAATGGGCCTCCTTCACCTGCAGGAAGGTTGAAGCAGTTTGATTACAATGCTCAGCCTTTTAATCACTAAATCACAAAGAAGCTGCAGCGGCCGGTGAATCTGGATGTCTTAAGTCAAATGTTTTTATGAATCACATGATTCAGCAGCAGACTGAGACACCCACCCTGCAAGAAGGAGCGCTATCGCAAGTCATTCATTCCATCTGCTATAAGACTTTATAAAGTCAGCATCACTGGCTGATGTTAACATAAACTGGACTTTATCACATCATCCCTTATCACATAATCTGCACAGTTCTTGCCCTATTTGAATTTTCTTGCACCTCACATCATTCCATAAGCCACTTTTTCCTCCCTTCACTCTTGTGCATATTGTAAATATTATTATGATTATAACTATACTGTTGTCTATTGTTGTTCACTGTATGCTGTAACATGGGAAATTTCCCCTGACATGGGGAGTAATAAAAGATTATCTTATCTTATCTTAAAGCAAATGCAGCTGAACCAAAGTGCTCTACAATTAAAAATTATAAAGCATAAGACATAAATACATAGACTAAAGACAAACTTCACAGTAAAATAATGAAAAATAAGATACAACACAGTAAAAAATGAAATCAGGGTGTCAAGCTCTACTTGGATCGAATACCAATTTGTATTTTTCTTAGCTGATAGTCAGCACTCATGTCAATCAATAATTAGATAATCAATAACACAAAATATAGTCTGTGGATATAATTCCAGGTCCTTATAAAAACTAATTTACATGGATCCCAATATTTTATGTCACAGTTCGCCAAAAACACAAGAGCTTTAAGAGGCATTAAGCACCACGGGAGACTTTCTCATGGTGCCCCTTCACAAACTAAGCTCTCACAATGCTGTCTGATTTCCAACACAGAACAGCTGGTAGTCCGACTGATCACGCCCTCTGGTGGCTACGGTGCTAAACAGTAAGTAATCAGGTACTACAGCTGATCGACAACACATTTTCTGGTTGGCATATTTTTAATTAGGTTAAATTTTTAACAGCAATTTAATCATTATTGATGAATCGTTAACATTTCTAGCTCTAGACGTCAGGAGCAGCCATCCAAAGGCTTGATCGCCTCTATTTTTTGTCGAGATCTTCAAACTTGTTTTATGGCTCGTGTTCAGGTTGTTTTCTTCGGACTAGATCCTTGTTTGCGTTGTGTCTACTCTCGGATGTATGTCGGTTTGGATAAAAGTGTCGGCTACATGAACTTGTAGAACTGTAGAACATTTAAGACCATCTGGTTCCTCGGTGCACTAACTGGGTTATAAAAATGGAGTCCTGTTAAAAAAGACGGAAATCTTCCTTAAAACTATAGTAAGGGGAGATCACGTTTTTGCTGTAGCTGCCCGGAAGTTTGGAATAGCCTTTATCTCCCAATAAAACGCTTCTCCTACATTGACATATTTAGGAAAAACTCAAGACGAATATGTTTTCAGTGGCTTTTGTAGCTTTAAATGGTCTTTCTTGTTTAAGATTTATAACAAATGTATAACAGATACGAGTTGCTGTCCTGGTTTGCCTTGTTTTTAGCATGTTACTTAGCATATTTTCTGTTGTACTGCTGGTCATCTCAGGTTGTTTTAAACAAGCTATATCAAAAAATTTGATTTGATTTTAAACGTGAGAAAATATCAGCGTGTGTTTACCTGAAAGGCCAGGTCATGGTACTGCTGCTTCTCGTTGGGCCCCAGAGCATACCACCACTCCCCCAGGATCTTGCTGACTGTCCGGTTGTCCTGGTTGGGATGTCGCTGGTGCACCAGGGCCCGGTGGCGTTTGCTGAAGATCATGAATGCATTCATGGGGCGGCGGATGTGGTCCTTCTCCCTCTAATTGGTTGGAGTTTGAAAGGAGATAAGAGTTTAGACATAAATAGTAAGCTAGTGGTGGCATTTACAAGTTGAACAAGGCACCTTCCTCTCATTTGCTGCATCTTTTTCCATTTTCTACTGATTGTGTTTCCGAGCTGTGGACTGACCTTCCTGTCTCCGTCTTTGGGCAAAGCGCTGAGGGATTGTGTGCGTCTCTTGATGGGTCCAGTAGAAGGTGCTGGATCGTTGGCCACTCCAGGGGAAAACCTACATTTACACAAGAAAGAAAAGTGAAACTGAGAGACCCGCTGAGAAGGGAAATCAAGGGAGATTCCACAGTCTAAGTGACTTTTAGAGAAGTATTGCTGGCAAAGTGCTGTGGAGGATTTAGGGAGTAAATCTTGATGCACTCTGTAGAAGAATGTCCTTTGATCCAAGTCTGCTTTTACTGTATTTTACGCTTTTGATGCTGGATGTGAAGCTTCCATGCAGTCAGGTATTAGATACATGAAATCTTAGGCTTTATAAACCACAAAAACTTCACATTATACCAGCTACGTGCATTTTTTTTAATAAAACATAAAGTATAGCCCAGAGATCATAACCAGTCAACCAGAACAATATTCTCCCTTTGTGTTACTTTCTACCTTTTCCCATTTTCTATCATTTTCAGTTCCAGTTTTCTTTATCTCTTCAGCCATCGTTAACACGGAGCTTGCTAACTACCGAGTATTTATTCAGTTAATTCCACGGAAATGGCTGTTTCTACTACGACTAAATTGCATTCTTCCTGTGAGTCACTAAAGTGCGTCCAGGAAAAGACAGACAGACACAGAGTAAGTAAAAAAAAGCAAATAAAATTACAAACTGGGCTGAGTTTGAGTTACAGCAGTTGAAGAAAGAGAGCAGTAAAACAGATATTACTTTATATACAAGTATTGTTTAAATAATAACACAATTTATTATAGTTATGACATTTGCAGAAACAGATCATGAATAAAAAGACGTAAATCAAGACAGATGAAAAGAGAGAGAGGTGGTTTTGTGTAACGTAAACTATGGACTTTCCTAATGTGAGCAACAAAACAAAACTGTAGACTCATAAATTAGTGGGTTATACAGCATGGTTAAAGTTTTCATGGCATGACTGGCAAGAAAACTGTTGTGAGCATATGAGTTACCACCATTACAGCAGAAGAGATTTAAGGGCAGCTGCAGGAGAGTAAAGCCTTGATTAAACTCCCGTGTGGACAAACAACTGAACAGCTGCAGATAGTACAGGCGTGTTGTTGTTATTCTACTATTTTCTAGTCTGCTGGAGGACTCAGCGTCTGCATATTTCACGTATGCACACCACTGCCAAGTAAGGCTGAATAATTAATAAAAATACTGCATATATTACACACATTACCATTTAAATGTTTGTGGTCCCAGACAATTTCATGTTTCCCATGAAAGCTTTTGTTCATGTCCTAACATAACAGCACAAGGGTTTTCTAATCATCAATGAGCCTTTCAACACCATTTTCTACACAATGTAGCATTAGAACACAGGAGTGATGGTGGCTGGAAATGTTCCTCTGTACCCCTATGGAGACATTCCATTAGAAATCAACCGTTTCCAGCTAGAATAGTCATTTACCACATTAACAATGTCTACACTGGATTTATCATTCATTTAATGTTATCTTCAGTGAAAAAAACTGCTTTTCTTTCGAAAGTAAGTACATTCCTAAGTGACCCCAAACTTTTGAACAGTAGTGAATTGTAAAAACATATAATATAAAACATTATAACATGATCAAAATTGTAATACTACCAAGTACTGTATCCAAACCATAGAAACTGAACTTTTTCATGAAAAAGAAATAAGACTGCAAAAAATAAAATAAATTTTAAGTCGTTAGCAAATGCAAACAGAAAGCAAGAGTCAGCTAACAGACTGGGAATTAATAGATAGGAAGAGGCTGATACAGAGAAAGGAAACGCAAAGAAACAGAAATAATAAAATCTTGTTAAATGCCCATCCATCCATCCATTCTCTATATACCGCTTTATCCTCACTAGGGTCGCGGGGGGTGCTGGAGCCTATCCCAGCTGACTCGGGTGAAGGCAGGGGACACCCTGGACAGGTCGCCAGTCTGTCGCAGGGCTACATATACAGACAGACAATCACACTCACATTCACACCTACGGACAATTTAGAGTACTCAATTAACCTCAGCATATTTTTGGACTGTGGGAGAAAGCCAGAGTGCCCGGAGAAAACCCACACATGCACAGGGAGAACATGCAAACTCCATGCAGAAAGATCCCAGGGATCTTCTTGCTGCAAGGCGAAAGTGCTAACCACTACCTCACTGTGCAGCCCCTTGTTAAATGTGTCAACCTTATTTTTATTAATGCCATTAGTCTCTCCATTGAGATGTATCCAAACCACAGGAATTGTTTGCTGTTTTTCATCGGTCAATCCCTGGTTGGAACATACTATTTATTATTATTATTATTATTATTATTATTATTATTATTATTATTATTATTATTATTATTATTATTATTATTATTATTATTATTATTATTATTATTATTATTATTATTATTATTTGGGGGCGGCTGTGGATAAGGTGGTAGAGCGGGTCGTCCAATGATCGAAGGGTCAGCAGTTCGATTCCCGCTCTCACCTAGTCATGTGCTTTTGTGTCCTTGGGCAAGACACTTCAGCCGCCTTGCCTCCAGTGCTGCTGTCACACTGGTGTATGGATGTGTGTGAATGTTGGTGGTGGTCGGAGGGGCCGTAGGCGTGGATTGGCAGCCATGCTTCTGTCAGTCTGCCCCAGGGCAGCTGTGGCTACAAATGTAGCTTACCACCACCAGAGTGACAATGTGTGAGTGAACGAATAATGGATCCATTGTGAAGCGCTTTGAGTGCCTAGAAAAGCGCTATATAAATCTAATCCATTATTATTAAGCATTGTGATGCTACAGAGATATACAAATATATGATAAAATAACAGCATCCATGTCATTAAAATGAAGTGCCAAAATTACCCTTCAAATTAAATATGTGACTTACACTGTAATTGCAGTATCTGCCATAAATCTGAATATGAGTTTGACTTTGTTTATCAACATTAATGCTGAGCATATACACTACTTCTCTTGTAGCACAGTGGATGTGTGGACACAAATAAGCAAACATGCAAACATCTGCAAAGAAGCCCACACTGACTCTTGTGGACTTGAACAGATAACAGAATTTACTTCACTGACATTGTAGCAGACCCTCTCCACTGCAAATGTACTTTTTGAACATACACAGATCCACAAAGTGTTCTATAAATGCACGAAGATGACGAGGGATCACGAGGAAATAAACAGTCTAAATCACGGAGGAGCAATTCCACTTTAAACCTGCAATGTACCGATAACAGTCTAAAAACACAGATTCAGACTTTCAGGGTTTAATTTGTAGCAAACTTAAAAAAAACAACCCTGGAAGTCTGCACAATGGGACTCTCGGTATCATTATTCTTCTCCAGAAATGGATTTTGGTTAAAACATGGATGAATTACTGTAGTTTTACAATGTTTGAGTAGAGCTGTAGGCGAGTTGGAGTGCTTGAGCTGCAGCGAGTACCGAAGAGTGAATGGAATGCGAGGCAGGGACTTCATAGGTCTACACATTCTAGAATAAGCAATGGTGTAAAGTAACAAGCAAGCCATTTTAGGATGCTAAGAGATTTTAATGGAAAAAAGCTTCTAAATATGTAATTCTGATACACAGAGATGAGTTTGTTGGTGTTAAATCAGTGACTGGATAGCACACCCCCATTAAGATGAATTCCATGATAAGGAGACAGTGCAAGCTATACTCCCATCTGCTCAAAATCACTGGGACAATGGGAAGCCTTGCTGTTAAACTGAAGCGTTTTTTGAAATTGTGAAGAAGCAGACAAAAGGTCTAAACCTGCTAGTTAGAGATAATTGTCAGCGTCACACCGCGGCTACAGAATTATTTTTTTTGCTTTTTAAAGAAAGATAGACTGGACAAAAGCAGGCACACACAGCATCTGCGTAGATAGTAGTTAAATCATCAGGAGCGAGAAAAACAAAATATGGTGGCTGTGAGTTTAGTTGAGGTAAAATCACATGCACTATTTGTGTTAGTTTTTCAAGGCATAGGTGTGAACAAGTTCATGTCGGGGAATGTTTCAGTCTGTGGGGTAGTTAGAAGCACAAGAAAGAAAGCAAGAGGCAGCTAACAGACTGGGAACAAAGAGAAAAGAAGACGAAGCAGACAAAAGAGAAGGAGGGAACAGAAAAAATTCAATCTTGTTAAATGTGTTGGCTTTGTCTTCATTAACGCCATTAGTCTCTCCATTGAGATGCAGGCAGATAACAGGAGTAATCGCTGTAACATTGAGATACTGCTGATGCATTTCTTTTGGCGACAGCGGCCTTTGTGAGCCCAGTGACCCTGAAACATTCATAACCACACTACCAGCCAGACAGCCACGCAGCCTGTCTGAGTCACTCTGAAAGAGCAATAACCCAGCCAGATGCAGCGACGCAGCCCGACACCGAGAGGAACGAACAAGCTCAGACTATACAACTGCTGCCAGACACACACACTGATGCAGCTGACAGAAAAGTTGTTTGTTTCTTTTGAATGCTGCTGGCAAAGGTGGATTTCAGTGCACCTGTTCGGAGTGTAGCGTCGTCGAGTGTTTTAAAAGCGAGTGATTCAAACTACACTGACAAACTGCATCTAACATCATCTGCAGCTACTACCTGCTTTCTAATGAGTCATACTGAGAGTCGCAGAGAGGAAACAAACACAGTGTATGAAGTGTTGTCTCAAAATGAGTTGACATCATTTAAATAGCGCACTTGTTTTGTTGTTTCTCCATTTTCAGGTCCATGAACAGCAGATATTTTTATCCAAACCTGACACAGTGCATAGAACTTTGGAAGTAAGCATTAAAACTTTGGAATAAAACATCCGGAGCAGCTAGTGATGGCACAAACAAGGAACAAATCAGGAATAAATATTAGGCTACATCAGCAAAGACTGGCTGAGTCACTTTCCACTTTAACCTGTTGTTGGGTTCAAAAGCATGCTATCATTTTTTTAACTGTCAAAATAACACCATTAATCAGAGCCAGAAACTGTAAAAACAGAAAGACTCATTTGATTTTTAGGTTTCTGACAGTCCAACTCATCTGTGACTGCAAATTCAAGCTTCAAATGGCAATATTTCAGCAAAATCACTTTATTATATGTGTGATTTAAAAATCTGCCGAAAATAAACCGTGTGCATTAACTAGATTCTATGAAAAACAAAAAAATTCTAAGCTCCTTGTCGCAAACGTGAATCCATTAGTGACTCATTATAAAAATTCAGGGACTTATCAGCAGAACTGCAGGCTGTGTTTCCACAGAGCAGATAGAAGACATGTATGGAAACATATTAACAATTTAAAAATCAGCACGACAATATCTGTAAAATGTAAACAGTAAAATAGCTATAGTATGTAGAGTCACAATTTCTCCTTCTGTACTAGCAACACTTGTGGGCACTTGGAAAAATGCTGTATATGTGGATTCCATGTTATTTATACTTAATAAAATAAAAATCATAAAATAAATAATCAAATAATTTTAACTTTTTGCTTTTTACTGACTCATGGCATTCTAACTATATTACACTGCACAAAAGACATATGTGAGTTCTCTCTACTTCAAGCTGTGGCTGTGCTGTTTCCATAGAGGTGCAGGACTTTATTTTGCGGTGAAAAATGAGCCCACAGTGACTAAAAATGAGACAGGAGCAAAATAACGCCCAGAAACTGTTTGCGGTTTAGACAGTTAATAAGACAGTGAGTCCATAAGTGAACAACAGACAAGAAATTTCTGCACCTGCATGTAAACAAGACCCCAACTGGATCAACAGTTGCTCTCTGGGTGCTGCTTGTGTCTGACTGGAGGACTGGCCTCGTTTCACAATGTGGTCAGTGTACCGCAGCGCTACGCTACACTTGAATTTAAATTAAACCTTTTGTTTCTGGGGCTTCTTCAACTTCGTGTCTTGATTCTGTTTTCAACCTGAAGCCACTGCCAGACTTTGACAACACAAGTATCGTCGAGCGCTGCGCTATGATCTTGTTAAAAATCAATGCCTGGACATTAAATGTGTAGCAGCCACTTACGGGTCATCGGTGTCGCTCTCCGTCTCGCTGTCGGCCCCGCCCCTGTCTGCAGGAGGATTGTCATTGGTCGAAGGAGGGCATGACGGCGAGCCCCTCTCCAGGTCTGGAGGACCCGTCCGGCCGTCGCTCAGCAGGGCCACAGCACAGCGAGGCTCTGACAAATGAAAAGGTCGTTTACGGGGCGGTTAGTGAGGAGCTTTATGCAACTAAATGCCATAACGGTGCCATATGTGTGAACACTGGGCCGCCCTGAACGCAGGTTGTTGACAGTGGGAGTTCTGGCCGACTGACCGGGAGATGGGACGAGTTCGGACTGCGTTATATCGTTATAACGTTATAATCAACTGCAGCAGTGACAAATAGACTTCATGCAAGCTGAGCACAAAGGTGCATAGAAATAAGCTGCTCCCCTGTGGGCTGATGTATAAAAGTTGTGCATTACATAAGTTTTTTGTCATTAAATGTAGTAATTACAAGCCTCAGCTGGCACAGAAGTTTTGTTGCAGCATTTAGTGAGCTTGCTTCCTTTTACTGGAGGACTATTACTTATTTAGCACACAGTCTTTGTGGCATTTATTCAGATGGAAAAATGCATTATTGATTTGTTTATGTTATATGCACATATGTCATTAAATGGCAAGAAAAGGGTTTAGACTGTCAATAAATCTTATCCGGAGAGTCAACAGTACAGAACTGAAATCATTAATTAACTAAAAGAAAATCACTCACCAGTTGTTTAGATGATTGATTGAGGTTTTTAGTCATTTTAGAAGAAAACATTGCAACAAGTCACAGGTTATATTTTCATGTAATATCTTGTCCATTAGTATAAATTTGTGTTTTGGATTGCTCGTCTGAAAAGAGATTTCAAAGATCCTTCTGCTGAAAATCCTGTTTTTTTTTTACCTTGTTGACATGCTCATACAGTGTTTTCTATTTGCTGGAAGACATATAATAAAGTAAATAAGAAATCAACATCATGGCTGAGAATTTCTGCGTTGAAGCTGCCGTCCACTGAGGACAGTTTCAGAAACACAGATTGAAATTTCTGGGGAAATTTTGCATCATTATTTTTCAGAATCAGAATGGTTGTGGTTTCACAGTAGTTGAGCAGAGTTTTAGGTGAGTTGCTATTTTCAGGAGCAGTGGCGAGGTACAGCAACGGTGTAGAGTTAAGTCATTTCTAGGCATGAAGGGATTATTTTCATGGAATGAACTTCTAAATATGCAACTTTAAAACACAGAAAGGAGTTTTAGGGGTTCAATCAATGGCCACAGAGGGAATTTAAGATGTGATCTTGGAATTTTTCCCTATTTGTTAACATTTTATACACAAAACAACAATTTAGTGCAGGTCTTACACAGTCCACAACTAAAAAAAGGCAACTTAAAAGAGCTACAATAACGTCCCACAAAGCTCTGCTGAAAAGAGAAGTCGGTCTTCAAATGACATTACTCACTGTTCCCACCAGAAACAAAATTAGTCTATGAATAAATTTTGAGTCAATAAATAGTGTTATCTGCAGCGTTACTGGGATAACGTTGGTGTGAACACCAACTGTGGTGATTTGCAATTCTGTCGCAACTGTTTAGGGAAACACTGACTTGGCTGCTGGTTTGAACTTGAGTGTTTTGGCAGTCCTTATTTGAGAACACAGTCTTGCATATTGTTTTCTGATGCCATTATTTTAACGTGGGTTTAAATATAGATATTAACGGGACAAATTTCTCTTATGGACATAAATTCATGGCATCATGCTGAGAGAAAAGCAGCAGGGTCACTTTCTACCTTTGCTCTGATTGACAAGCTGCTGGCCATCGACAGGCTGGGCAGCCGCTCCTGATTGGCTGGGCTCCAGGAAAGGGACAAGCGAATGCCAAGGGAACACTGGCACTGACCGAGGCTCCACGTTGGTCCAAACTGTGGGAAGGCAAGAGAGAGAGGGAGAGAGAAAAGTGAAATGTCATCATGTTTATCCATCTCAGTATCGTGGACTGTAGACAGAAGGTAGCACTCTGCCCTCTGGCAGCATGTGAAGTCCTGTGTGACCGTCAGCCAGCGATGAGCTCAAGCGCTACTAAAACTACACTTTCATAGAAACTGCCTGAGTCTGAAGACCATGAATGGAGTTGTGTATTCAGTCGACTGTCCTGCCCCCCCCTCCAGCACACAGACGTACAGACCTACCCTCAGGATAATGAGAGTTGAGGGGTCATGTGGTATGTGATGTGATGAGGGAACCTGTTATTTTATCCACAGAGATTCCAGACTGCTCACTGTCTAGACTGCTGCCACGCTGCTGCCGAGCTGCAGACTCTGAACTCTCTGCAGTGGGAACCTATTTCAAGCCAAGAAAGACTACAAAGAGTTTCTCTGGAGCACAGGGAAACTTAGTACACAAACCTCTATTACCTGCTTAGGAGCGATACGGTTACAAGTAAAAGCACGACATTCTGAATACTTTCCACATACAAAAAAAAAATATATATAATAAACATAAATATATACGACAACACGCATGCCATACAACATTACAAATTGTTTAGCCCTCTGAAACCAAGACATGATGCCATAAAACAGCCAAAATGACACCATATATCAGAGAAAATCTTCAAATGTTCAACTTTTCAACAGAAAAATACAGAAAGAACGATCAGAGTTTCAACTTTCTGAACGTCCCTGAAGTTATCATGTGTGACTCTCTGTCTGGAAAGTGAATCAGATCCAAGCTTAAAATCCTGATATTTCACCAAATCACTTAATTCTACATGTCTCAATTAAAACTTCACCAATGATTATTTGTTTGCTCAAACCAGATTCTGTACAAACGGATAATTCTGCACTTCTTGGTGGAACTGAAAAGCCATAAGTGACTCAGCCACGACCAACAGTAAAATGACAAAAAAAATCAGAGACTATTCAGATGAACTGCAGGCTGTGTTTACTGTACACAAAACAGAGAGGAGACGACAAGAGAGAAAAAGAAAAAAAACTTGATTAATTATGCAGCACGGCACAAAAACAGTATACAGAGAAGCAGGTTGTTGAAAGATACATTGAATGGTGAAACATCTTTCTAGATTTGATGTGCAGAGTAGTGTGAAACTAAATAGTTAAATATCTATAGCATGTGGAGCCGCCATTTTTTTCCAATGGTAACATCTATCGAAACCTGGAAATATGTCGTACCTGTTGATTCTAGGTTCTTTCAATTCTGTACAACAGCTAATCAAAGAAACTCAACTTTTATTACGTTATTTTTCTTTATTATAATTTACAGTATACTACAAAAAAGATATTTTTTGTTCTGTCTCCTTCTTCATGGTTGTTCTGTTTCCATAGAGGTGCAGGACCAAAGGAAAAAAACAGGACACCAAGAAACTTAGAGTGAACTCATTTAAACTGCATTTTACACCAGAATAAACTCAGTGTATTTTCAGTATTTCCCTGGATGGCAGTGTCAGTCTGTTTGTACAGTCAAAAATATCTCAACAACAATGGACAGCCTGCCATGAAATTTTCAAGATCTCAAGAGAATGAATCCTGTCTGTGATGATTTTCTGACTTTAGCTTTTCATTTATTGCCACCAAAATGTAATTTATCCAATGTTTGGTTCCTGACTAACCCTGCAAAACCGATGAAAACCATCTGTTAGCATCACTGGGGTGACAAAAAAATTGCGATAGCACCTCATTCCAGAGCTGAAAACACTGTAATTTAATTAGCCCATAAAAAGCTGGCATCTTAGAGATTAATTCTTTTCACAGGACAGCAACAACATGTAAAACAAAAGATTAAAACAACTAATTTGCTTAGTTTGTAATCAAATATTCCTTTTCATAAAATACACTGAAAACCTTCTACTGCTAATACTCCAGCATGATAACTTCCGGTACCACTAGTACTTTTACAAACACCACTAGCGGCACGAACAACAACCACAACTAGGACTGCTAATGGCCTTGGTATGTTTTAGATGAGTGTGTTTTTTTTCAGCAGCAGCTCATTCTGTGTCTGAGTGTGCTGTATATTTATATAATAAAGATTTCACTCTCAGTAGACTGAGCTATAAACAGTATCACCCCCGACTCCTCCCTGACTGCAGTCCTCCACACACAGGTCTGCATTGGCTGCGAACTCTGCAGCGCTCAAAAGTCCAGTTTCCGTTCCCATTAATAATTTTATAATAAACTATTAACACGGTCTATATATAGCCAACCATTTGCCAGCTGTGGCTCATCTAAAATGGAGATCCAGATCCTGTCGAGCTTGACAACTGGGAAAATGCAATTACGTCCTGAGCGTTGTGTGGTTGCTGTTGGTTACACACACTGCTCAGTGACACCTTTAACTGCTGATGCTGAAGTCACATGGTTATTATCACTGCACTTTGTACTTCTTACTACTTACTGGTAGCTTATACCGCTGTTTGCATGCGGAACTTTGGCTGAGGAAGTGAAGCTTATTCAAATGCTTTACACACCAGAAGTTGCTTTGGTAACGTGGGCAATGCCAGGGACAGTACTGCTGACATAGCTTATCGTAAAAAATACTGATATATCGTGCTGCTATCCTCCTTGCGTGACCACGAGCAGGTCGGACGTGAAATCCAGCTTTACTGGAACGGCTCTTAAAATTGTAGGAAACTGAGTCAAGGACAAATAAGCAGCGAAGAATTTCTAAATCAGAGTTAAAACATTTGATAAACACAGCGACTGTTTATATGTTTTAACTCTCTGAATCTGCCAGTGAGTTCAACAGGCATGTTATATAAAAATACTGCCAAATTGAAGCCATTTATCAGAGCCAGAAAGTGTAAAAACAGACAGATTTTTAGTAGTCCTTGAACTAATCATGTGTGACAGAGTTCTGTTTGGAAATTTAGCAACATCAAAGCCGAAAAATCACTTCAGCCCTCATGTCCCATTTAAAAATTTGCAAAAAATAAACCATGTGCTGGAATATCACACCTGACAAACCACGAGTGACTCAGTTTTGGCCAAAAGTCATATGACAAAAATTCAGAGCATATTCAGCCGAACTTGATTGTGCTTACATAAAGCAGAGAAGAGACAAGTCTAAAAACTAATTAAACATCGAAATACTAAAATATCTACAGCATGTAGAGCCACCATTTTTCCAGTACTGAAAACACCTGTAGGTATTTGTTCATTCATTCCATTTTTTTTCTCATTTTTGTAAAATAAATAGGAAGTTCCACTTTTGCTTCTTCTTTTTCTTCTGCTTTATGGCATTACAGCTGCCCAAAAGGCATTTCTGAGTTCTTTCTCCCTCTTCTCATGGTTGTTCTTTTTCCATAGAGGTGAAGCGCTTAGTATTGCAGACAAAAATGAGTTCACAGTGGGGCAAAATGTGACGGAAGCAAAGAAACGCCCAGAAATTGCGTGTGGGTCAGAGGCTAAAATATACAACATAAACAAACAATCTAACAACAGATATCTTAGATTTACAATTAAAGCTTTGGAGCCAACACACAAGATAAAATCCAATTTACACAGATCTATGGTTAAAGAAATCAATGGTCACTGTTTTTAAATGATGTCAGACCCAGTTGGACATTTCTGTACTGCATTTTCATGTTGCTAATCTGTGGATTTTCAATAGTTGCGCGCTTTGAGACAAAGAGTTGTGGCAAGAAATGCATCAAAATGACCTTAGAAACTTTCAAAATGATTACTATTACCTTATGTTATACTATTAATATACACAGTGAGACTGATGTGAGTACAAAAAGCTACTATCGACTGACTATATTAGACATAAATGAATTTTAGGGAATGAAACCAGGTGCCTGAATCAAAGGATGGTCTACATTTGCATCAAACCTAAATGCTTTCTCAGAAACAGAAACGGACGTAAAACTTAAAAATACGCAGTAAAACCACTACACACCAAAGAGCAAATTAATCAAGAAAATAAAGACATGATTCTGGCAGACACAGACTGTTTTCAGCTGATGATAATTAATGACAGTTTGAATAGTAGGTCAAATAAGCAGCACAAGAGGAAATGTTTAGAATATCATTACTGCATTAACGCCATCGTATATTATTTAAACAGGGAAGCAGCATGAGAGTGAGAATGCGAGCCAGTAGAAGTGCAAATTCAACACTCCTCGCTGTTGCCACCCACAGTTGTGGTCAAACTACACGTAATTCATATATGCTCTGCCAAACTCTGCATCGACTGAGCATCTCTGCAGAAGGATTAGAATGAAATTAAAACTGAACCTGCAACAGGATACATTTCAACACTTTTATCTTATATTTTTCTCACTGTCTAATGCAATCCCATGGAAACACAAAAAACAATCCAGCAGGTGTTTCATTTACTAAGTTTAAGCATAATTTGTTGAAGCCTCAGTGTCCTGCTGTTCTAGGAAGTCTTCGTAAAAAGTGGAACCATTTATCGAGAAACTGTTTTTAAAAATGTGCTTCAGAAGGAACAAACGGGCCTGGAGGCTGAGGGCCTCGGAGTGGACGGATTAACTGAAGCCCAAATACTGCCGGCAGCTTTGAAAGGGATTATATCTTTAAAAACATAGCCAAAATTATACCATGTATCATAGAAAGAAACTGTGAAAAGAGAAAGAATACATTTTTTTCACATTCCTCTTGAATTAGTCATTTGTAACACATCATTCTGTTGGAAAGTTTAACCAAAACTAAGCTTGAAATTGTGATATTTCACCCAAATCACTTAATTCTACATGTCGCAATTAAAAATTGGCAAAAATAAAATAAATATTTTGCACTCCACGGCATGAACACAACAAAAATTATTTAGCCTGACAACAGGCTGTGTTCAATTTGGAAACAGACTAAAAATGTAATTAGGAAAACATCTACAGCATGCATCATTTATTCCAGATTTTTTCCAATTTTGCTGAAGTTACAGACCTAAAAACCACTGCCAAAATTGCACCATGTATTTGAGAAAGAAACTGTTAAAACAGAAAGAAACATCAGCTTTCAAACGTCTTAGTGGTCCTTAAACTAATATGTGTTGTTCTGTTGGAAAATTCTGCTGAATTGAAACTTCAAATCCAACATTTCATCAAAATGTCTTTTTTCTACATGTCGCATTTAAAAATTCACCAAAAATAAACGGTTTGCACCAACCATTAAGGACTCAACTGCAATGACAAAAATTCAGAGACTCTTCAGCTGAACTGAAGGCCATGCTTACACTGAGCAGAAAGGAGACATATGGGATCAAATTAAAAGCAATGGAGTAAAATAACTATGCTAGCATGTGGAGCTCCCATTTTTTTCCAGTATTGCAACCATCTGGAGGCACTTGGAAAAACGTTGTACATGCTGATTCCAGGTTTTTTCAATTTTCTCTAAAATAAATATTCAAAGAAATTAAACTTTTGTTTTCCCTTTTTAGGATTTAAGGTTGTATAACTGCGACATACTGCACAGAAGGCATTTCTGAGTTCTCTCTCCTTCTAGTTATCACTGTGTTGTTTCCATAGAGGTGCAGGACTTTATATCGCAGTGAAAAATGAGCCCACAGTGAGTGAAAATGGGACAGAAACAAAAAAAAAACGCTTTGGGTTCAGAGGGTTAACGAATACCAGTGTTTATTGAGGAGGCTACATAAACTGACTTGAGATGCTTCAAGCAACGACAGTGGTGAGTTGTGAAAAATATCCGACACACAAGCGCCGCTCAGATTTCCATTGAAGCGCTGACAGTGACGCCTGGTGAAACGCTGCACTGATAAAGGAACACACCTGACAGGCTGAACAGCTGTCTTCATGCTTTAAGGTGGGAAAACTCTGTTACACAACTGTACACATCCTCCTGACACATTACTACCACTACAGCATTCACCCAGTAGTCTGTCCTGTGGGTGTAGAAGCAATAAAACATCTTGTGAGCTGTGCAACAAGACAGGACTTATAGCTTCTTCTTGGAGGCTGCAGATGTACTCAAAGAGAGCAGCAATGAAACTTGTGATGCTAATGCAGCTGCACTTGAGCTGGGCTATATTTAGGAGAGATCTCAGCCGTGGGGCCTGCGCTGCCTCTGTTTGTTTCTGGGCCCGCAATGGCTCTAGGTGTTTTTAAAAATGTATGGCAGAGGAAACGTTACGCTACAGAGGCAGGTGGCTGTTAGCAGCAGTGCGAGGGATGTGAGAGGGAAAGGAATAAAAAATAAAAAAAAAAGAAGCAGCGCACACCGGTAATCAGCTCAGGCCTGAACGCTTTACTGCACTAATTCTACCGGTGGAAACAGTGTATCCATGACAACACGCCAGCAATACGATTACTCCTTCTTGTGCTGAGAGCAATGAAACACATTCACATCACGCCGGACCTGCCCTTAATGCCCCGTCTGAGGCTGTTGATTGTCTGAAACGCCGACATGAGTGTGTGTGTGTGGAGGAGGTGTGAACGTCCTTGTTGCACTCCCGCTCTCAGTCCTGCATGTCTAGACATGTCAATATTTTCGCCCTTTTAGAGTTTCAGTGAAACACCCCTTATCTGTCTTGCGCACACATGCACGCATACATACATGTTAAAAAAAAGGCGACACCCTCTGCACGGTCGCACACACGCTCTCTCAATAACTCTACGCACACTGAGTCACAAATTACACACAGTGAGCAGCAGGTCTGGGTGGTTGCCTGAGCGACTGATATATCAAAGCTTTTGATATTCACACCTCAGAAAAAACGTTAAAGTCATCTTTATCATCTGAACCAAGTCAAGGTGCTGTGATTAAACCACAGAGGAGGCGATGAAATATTAAAATTAGGACAAAATCTGCTACTTTTGCCACTTGTCTTCAGGTTTTATACTAACCTGCACCTTTGCTGTGCTGTCCTGAATGCACATGTGACACTAAATACACTGTTCTGTGTATTATACATACACAAAATCAACTGTGAAACCAACAGCCTGAAAACTGCCAATAGAAAATCCTGTCACACTTTCAGTTTTCAGGTTTAGAAAGTACTGCATCAATATGAGAAATCATGCATTTTAAATGGAAACCATCTTCGTTATTCATATATTCAAAGTAACATTTCTGCCCGTACTGTAAAAAAAAAGGGAAAAAACTACAAAGTTGGCATGGAAACAAGCACACAGTATATGGTGAACCCAATCACCTCTATTTCTCAGTGGACAATTTTCTTGTATCCCACCACCTGACTGGGACGATTTACATAAACTGGTCAGTAGCTTCTGATGGAAAGGCCATTTTAAATTTTACTTATAGTCATATTTTAGAAAATGACTGCCAACACTATAAAATGACATCATAATAGTGCAATCTTCCAAAATGCTAACCGTACAACCACATTTTTCACTTTCTATCAATGGAGTACTTTAAATATCCATGTCTTATTCAATCTTTTATCAGAATGTAATGATATATACAACTTTTGTAGTGAATAAAAGAAGCAACACAAGATGGATGGTTTCCAAACTCTACCAGAAACATTAGCCCATATAAACTTAATTTAAACTCAAAGTTATAGAGGACTTATTTACAATGTAGCCAAGTAAGAATATAAAAAATGTAGGTACAAAAATAAGAAGCATGGATAAAAGCTCCAAAAAAATTAAATAGTAAAATTGGTTACATATTAAAAAGAATCATTTGAACATTTAAATTTAAAACATGATGCAACAAAAACAATCACAACTGGAAGTAAAATATGATTAAATTAAAAATCGGAAGTGTCTTGAGGACAAAAATGAGTCAAACTTTTGATTGTTCTGTAGGGTTTGTTGGAAAGAGATGGGAGATTGCAGGAGCAAAGTGAGCAAAATTATATTTTACAAGCTGTGTAAAATCAGCAGGAACATGCAATGTGATGCAATAATTTGTTGGAAAGGGCCCCTATTAAATTACAGTAATGACTCCTGGCTCCTGTTGCTAAAAAACAACAACAACAGGAGCCAAATAAATAAATAAATAAATAAATGTCTTTATCATTTACAGAGAATGAGGGTAATCCAACCTCAGCATACAGCTCAAAATTACATGTATTTTACCTTTCACAGTGATACATCTTAATGCAGAATGATAAATACTGTGAAAAGGCTTAAGAGTCACATGTATAGAATGTACAGAATGTCACCACAATCTAATACTAATTAAAAAGGAAGAAACTGTTTCAGTAGCTCTATAGATGGTCTCCAAAATCCAAGGAACTGGAAAACATGCAGCCAGTCGTGTTGCCGCAATGAGGCAGTGATGTGAAACGTCTAGCAAAAGTATAATTTGTGGGGAAAAAAGCCTTTTTAAATCTTGTTTTGGTGCAAATTTAAATCAGTTTCTACTAGTGATAGTGTACATGCGGTTTTAACATTCTGATGACAATTAAACTAGCAGTTATGCCTGTAACTGCTAACAAGACCTGGTCTAATTATCTTGAAATAATTGCTTGAGGGTAGAACCAAGTTGGCTGCCAAATGAAGAGACTTGCCTATAAGGACGAATTAAATTGGTGAATGTTGTGTTTTCACATCACTGCTGTCACTAAGGACTCTATTCTCCATTTTCTTAAAATTAAAATCAGCTTACAGACCTCACAACATTTATCAAACAACATCATATCTTCTGATAATCACAGCATAATTATTTGCATAGATCGTGATGATAACGAAAGGAAACTAAATATACAACACATCCCCAGAGCAGAATAAAATCTGCACGTACGAGCTGATAATGACTAAACTTTAAGTGCAAAAAAACCCTGCAGATTATCAGAAGGTTAAAGAGGGACAGTTCTGTTCTATCTTGACTTGAATTTAACGAAAATAAAGAAACGATGCTGGCAGAAACAGGCTGCTTCTAACTGAAGGTAACTGCTGACAGTTTGAAGACTAGTTCAAACGAAGAGCACAGCAGGAAATGTTTATAATGTCATTACTGTGTGAACACTGTCCCACAATATTTTAACAGTTAGGACGCATGAGAGTGAGAATGTGAGCCAGTAGAAGTGCAAATTCAACACTCCTCACTGTTTCCACCCACAGTTGTGGTCAAACTACACCTTATTCATAAATGCTCTGCCAAACTCTGCCTCGACTAAGTATCTCTGCAGAAAAAATCAAGAATATTAAAATGAAATTAAACTTGCAATAGGAGACATTTCAACAATTTGTAAGGAATCAAGCTGGTAATATCCCATATTTCTCTCACTGTCCCATGCAATCCCATGAAAAGACTAAAAACAACACAACAGGTGTATGATTTATGTACCATTTGCTAAAACCACCGTGTCCTGCTGTTAAACTATGTACCGGTTTATAAAAATGTACTTCATAAGCCACAAACAAGCCAAAGAGTAAGTTTGGCTGTCAACAAATCCCATGAAAAGACTAAAAACAATCCACCAGGTGTGTGATTTACTCCTGTTTCTGTATCACTTGCTAAAAACTACAGCTACGTTAGGAAATTATTGAACCGTTTTCAAGAAAACAAGCTAAACAAACACAATACACATCCCTCGAGCGGAATACAATCAGTATTTAAGTCTTGATGACGTGAAAGCTTGGATCAAAAACGTCTCTGAATATTTATGTAATACCAACAAGTTCATCTATATATTATTCACATTCTCTTTCACAATACGCATAAATGCAAATACTTTCCCCCTGTGTCCACGGCGGCTGATTTTATAGGAAAAAGAAACAGCATTTCTTTGAGAACAACCGACTCCGGCAGAAGCAGTGGAAAATTTCTCACACAAATTCGAGAAAATACAGCATTTGAATTGCAACTTTCATACAGTATCTCTGCAGAAGAAATTAAGGAAGTGAAATCAAAACTAAACTTGCAATAGGAGACATTTCGACAGTTTATAAAGAATCAAGCCGGTGATATTCCATGTTTCTCTCGCTGTCCCATGCAATGCCATGAAAAGACTAAAAACAGTCCAACAGGTGTATGATTTATGGATCACATGTTAAAACCATAGTGTCCTGCTGTTTTAAGATATCATGAAGGCTTAGTCAAAATGTACTGGTTTTTAAAAATGTACTTCATAAGCAACAACCATGCCGAAGACTTGTTGTCAACAAATCCCATGAAAAGACTAAAAACAATCCACCAGGTGTGTGATTTATTCCTGTTTCTGTATCATTTGCCAAAATCTATAGCTATATGAAGAAATTATTGAACCATTTCCGAAAAAAAAGCTAAACAAACACAACATACATTCCTCAAGAGGAATACAATTTTAAATCCTCATGACGTTGAAAGCTTGGATCAAAAACGCCTCTGAATATTCATGTCATAGCAACAACTTCATCTATATATTATTTACATGTTCTCTTTCTGTTTCGTTGACGGTATAATGAATGCAAATACCTTCCCCTTGTGACCACGCTACTTGATCTTATAGGAGCCTTTAAAAAAGAAACAGATTTCTAGGAGAACAAACAACTCTGGTGGAAGCAGTGGAAAAATTCTCACGCTAATTCCACACAACACAGTATTTCAATTGCAACTTTCATACAGTGCGAGCAAACAATAGTAAAGTGTACATGAGTCACAGCCACGGCACTCTAATGACACTGCTGTAACCCCAGAGAGATAATAAAAGCAAGAAGCACGAAGATAGAGTGCATGAGATACAGCCTTATACATCCATTCCTACTTCACAGTGCAGCAGATGTGTGGCTCAGCAGACTCTATATCTGACATGAGCAAAGGTCAAAACCGCAGCGCCACGATCTCCCTCTTCCCCCCATTGCTTACCGGTCCCTGGGCGTCCCATGATGATCTGCTTGCGAGGTGCAGGGTGAGGCGACTCTGCTGGCAGTATGAGCGGCAGCAGGGCTGTCGGTGTGGGATGACAGGCCACCGGCTGAGGCAGCACCCCTCCAGAGGCGTCCTGGTGTCCCTCAGGCTTCCTCTCTCGCTCCCGACCTCCAGAACCAGATGAAGACAGGACCGAGCCTGATGCAGTGGACATCGATCCGGGAGTAGAGGGGCTGGAGAGGGCGGCATGGCCCGCTGTGGCTGGAGTCAAGGACTAAGAAAGACATCAAAAGGAAATTTATAACATTTACAGAGAACTTAGATTATCTACAACAGAGCTAATAACACTTCTGTGCCATGTTGATGCATTTCTTGGCACAACTGTGGCTCTCATAGCCCAGGACTCATTAAAGTCTTCCACTTAATGGAATATATAAAATCAGGGTATAAAATTTTATTCAGTTTAGATGGGTAGATTCTTATTCATCGTGCAATATCATCTGACAGGCACCCAACCAGTCCCAAAACTCATTTTGCAGCAAAACCACTGTCATTAAGTGGCATCTTCAGACCAGAGGAGTCACTCTGAGATTGCACATAATCTTTAACGTGTTGAACTTAAAAGACTGTAAAATGTACTTGAGAAAATTGGTGCTAATTTGAACACATACAAATACTGACTTTGTCTGTTTAATTCAAATTGTATGAAGTTAATTAACCCTCCTGAATCAGGGCGTTTTTTGTTTTTTTTTTGCTCCTGTCACATTTTCACTCACTGTAGGCTCATTTTTCAATGCAACATGAAGTCCTGTACCTCTACGGAAAACAAAACACCCATGGCTAGAATTAGAGAGAACTTAAAAGTTACCTTTACGCGCAATATGACACAGTCATGTTAGCATAAATCAGAACGAAAGAAACATTTAAAATGGAACATTCATTACACAAATGTAATTAACAAAAAAAATTCTAAATTTTTCCAGTGACCACAGTTGTTAGAAATACTGGGAAAAAAAGGGGACTCAAAATACAGTAAATATTTTATGATTTTTTTTATCTGTTTCCGTGCTTGTCTCTTATCTGCTGTGTAAACACAGTCTGAAAGTCAATTTCTGTCACATGATTGTTACTTTTAGCTGAGTCACTAATGGTTTCACAGTTGCATCGAGTTGCGCATAATTTTTTCTTTCTTACATAATCTGAATAGATCAAACGATTAATTTTTGGCAATTCTAAGATGAGCTATATAGATAAATAACTGAAATTTAAGCTTAGATTTGGATAATTTTCCAGATGAAGTTGAAAGTCACACACGATAACCTCAGGAAGAAGGTTGAAAATCCATCTTTGTTTATAGTTTTTTGTTTATGCTTCTGAAGTATATTTTTCAGAACAGCTCAGCAATAAACGGTTCCACTTTTTACAACAGCTCGGTAATTTCCTTAAACCACAGAACAGTGGGTCGTACACCTGCTGACTTGTTTTTAGTTTTTGGGATTTGTTGACGGTGAGAAAAATAGAGAATATTGCTAACTTTATTCTTCAGGCAGAATTTAGCAGAGCATATATGAATTAGGTGCAGTCTGACCACAGCTGTGGGTGTGAACAGTGAACAGTTTTGAATTTAGACTTCTACTTTGTTACATTCTCACCCTAATGTATCTTGTCCCTTTTTAAATAACATAGGACAGTGGTCATGCAATATAGATAATATAAACATTTGCTCTTGTTCTGCTCATCTGACTTATTCCTGGAACTGTCATTAACTACAATCAGTTGGAAACAGTCTGTTTCTGTCGGAAAGTTGAAAGTCCAACAGTTCTTTCTGATTTCACAGTTTCCAGCTCTGATAAATGACATAATTTGACAGATTTTTTTTAAAGATAGCACGCCTTTCAAAGCTGACAGGGGGTTTTGGGGTTCAGAAGGTCAATATATAATTACTACAGCTTTGTATTTCATTATTTCAGAGAGTACCCTTTTTGTAATAAATACATTGCTAATGCAATATAACATTACATGTAACGTGAAAAGGTTTATTTGGTGCACATGACTCTATATCACAGAAACACATGATAATATTGTTCTTACCGAACTGGATGTGACCAGGACCAGAGTGGATGCTGGGTTGCGTAGGAGCACAGCGCCGTTGGTGGTGGCCCCGTTGATCGGGACGGGGGCCTGCAGGCCTGGGGGAGCTGTGTGTGGGGGCTGGCTGTGCTCCCTCGACCTGCTTCTCTCTCTTCTTCCCAATGGGCCGTCTGAAAACTTTGCCAGGGGGACGTCCGGGTTGCGGACAATGACCGGGGAATCACGGAGGGGCACGATGCGGCGCGGGGAGGGTTCCTGGGGTAGAGGGGAAGGAGGAGTGGGGGAAACCAGCATAGGAGGAGGTGTGGAGGCGGCAGAGGATGGTGGCCGACTGGTGGCGCTGCGGGGACGTGGGAAGGAAAGTGAGGAGGGGGTTGTGGGCTGACTCTGGGGGGAGAGGACTCTGAAGGCGGCAGGGCTGTGGCCCAGCGTTGGGTCCCCCACCACACCGCCCCCTATGCCCACCAGCTGCTGCTGCTCAGGTTTGCTCTGGTAGTCCGGGACTGCAGACAGTGGAGGAGGCGGGTGGGTATCTAGTTTCCTCTTGCTGGGGCTCATGGGGACTGTAAAAGTGAGGTTGGTGTGGAAAGTGGGCACGATACCCGACAGGTGGCGCTCTCTCTCAGCACCGGGCGTACCCATCTTAGTACCGCTAAGCTGCCGATGGCGACGTGGAGTCAGTGAGGCAGGCGCAGTGATGGGGCTGAAAGTTGCAGGGCGGAAGCCAAAGAGTGGAGAAGGTGAGGGTGACGGGGTCGGGGAGAAAGGTGACTGATTGGAGATGGGGGAGAATGAAGGTGTGCCAGAACGGGAGCCCAGGGAGACCAGCATAGTGGCTGCCTCACACTCATCAAAGTCGAATCGAGAGAGGTCCTGGGGCAGCAGTGAGGGAAGGACGAGGCGAGGGCGAGAGTCTCCTCCACGGCTGCTGGCTTCACTGCTCTCCCGTGATGTTTCATCCCAGTCAAACTCTGAGCTAGCTCTCCCGCCACTCAGGCGGAGGTCAGATGGTGTCAAGGTCCCTGTGCTGCTGGCTCCACCCCGTTCCCGGCCGCCTCCAGTGGCTTCCATCTCCTTGGTCCTCATTGAGAGATGTCTGGAGCAGTACCCTCGTCGTTGGGACTCCTTAGAGCAGCCCTCCCGGGAGCACAGTCTCCTCCACTGTTTCCCATTGAACTTCTTACGGATGCCTGTCGGTGTGCACACCACATCTCCCTTCTTGTACTTTTGTTGGGCGGCCGTCAGCGGAGTGCGGGAACGTGATGAGGAAGAGGAGGTCGAACCTGATCCAGATCCACCACCGCCACCTGCTCCACCACCGGCAGAACCTCCCCCTGAGGCCTTCTCTCCTCTGGAGGAGGATGTAGTAGAGGAGGAGATGGGAGGGAGAGGTGGGAGCTGGGGGGTGGTGATGACAGCACCAGCTGCTGCAGCTACTGCAGTTGCTGGGTCAAGGCCTAACAGGACAGGTGAAGGAGACGGATGCTGGTTCAAGGCCAGGTGGGGAGGGGTAATCCCAATGCCCCGCACCACAGACATGTGGGGATTGAGGTAGCCATGCGGGGGCTTAGAGACAATGTGGCGGTGTTGGGGAACTGTCATCGGTTTGGTCCCAGGTATGATCGCCCCCATCGGGACCATGTTAAAGTGGGACACCTCCATGTCTTCTTCAGGGGTGAGGGGCATGTATGGATGGTGTTGCTGCTGTTGTTGCTGCTGCTTCATACTGTTCTCCCTTTCTCGCTCTCTTTCCCTCTCTCTTTCCTGTTTTCTCTGGAGGTCTCTCTCCCTCTCCAAGTCTTTCTCTATTTCCCACTCTCGGCCAGAGGCTAAGCTGAGGACCGACGCTGGAGTTATGGGGGAGGTAATGTTGTGGCCTGATGTGGAGGAAACAGGAACCATTCCTGGGTAGGGCATTCCTCTCCCCAGCACTGACCCCATACCAGGTGTCATTCCCCGGCTCAGACGACACACCTCCTGCTCCACATCAATCTCTTCTCTTTCCTCCCGTTCTCTCTCCTTGTCTCTCACCCCCTCTTCTCCTTCACAACCTCCACCAGAAGGCAAGTCCAGGTCCCACGGCGGCACCAGGAGCCGGAGTGTTTGTCGGGAGACCCATACAGCCTGCGTGGCACCTCTGCCGTCTTCTTCCTCGTCCACAGAGTGAGGTCTTTCCTCAGACAGCAGAACACGATAGCAGTTGGCCACTGCAGGGTGTGTGTCGACCCGTGTCACCACACCTTCTCGGTACCACTGCCACTGGCCCTCGATACCTTCTTCGTTGCCAAACGGTACACAGACACGAGTGCCGATAGGTATTGGTTGGACACCAGGAGGTGGGGCATCCAGGATAATGTCCACCACCCCTGGAGGGCTGTCATGTCGATACGGATAACGACACAGTGTCTTCTCTCCATTCAGTTGCACCTCCAGGCTTCCAAACTCACCGCTGACCTTACGGACCACCCCGGCCCGAAACACCAAGTCCGATCTCCTCCCTTCATCTCTCCATTCGCCCCCTCCCTCCTCATCACTTCTTCTCCGGAGCTGGCGGGCGAGGATGCGCTGATTCTTCAACCCTTTGGCCAGAGCATCAGACAGGGCGTCAGGGAGGCTGGGCGCAGTGTGTGCAGACATCTGTGTGCGGCTGTGCGTGTCGCCCACCACCTCCAAGTCAGCCGAGTGCTCACTTGCGGTGTCGGTGGAGGAACAGCGGGGCAAAGGGCTGGGCGACACCCGCTCTGTATCTCCTTCACCTCCTCCGGGCCTTTCCCTCTCTCCTCCCAGTGACAGGATAGGGGGTCCTGGAGAGTCCTGAGGCCCCTCCCTGCCGCTTGTCCTGCTGTGGAAGTCATCCATCAGGCTCCTGCTCTGACTGTTGTCATCAGAATGCGAGACGCTGATGTCAAGTGCTGGACCTGTTGACCCCTGGTTGAGGACACCGCCGCTCAGAGAAAGAGGAGGGGGTGTAGAGGACGTGGGGTTGCTATGGTTACCAGCAGTAGTAGACGAGCAGTGTTCAGAGGTGTATTTCTTCTTGGGAACGCGGGCCTTAAAGGTGGCTGTTTTGCGGCTGGAGGCTGGGTTTGGACTGTTGTTGGAGCTTGGCGTGCTGCTGTTACTACAACTGCTGCCGCCACTGTCACAGTGGCTGCTGCAGCCCCCCGCCGACCTCCCTGATCTATCATCGGAGGACAGCTTCCCAGGATCCATCACAATTGATACTGTGGTCTCTGACAGCGGCTCTCTGTGAAGCCCCTCCCCCTCGGCAGCATCCCGCGTCCTGACTGGGTCCACCTGAGAGGACTCTGAGTGTGAATTAGAGGAAAAAGAAGAGGAGGGAGTTCGGTTTTGTGGGGATCTGCTTCTGTCTCTGTTCTCATCTGAGTCTCTTTTCTCTCCTCCTTCTGGGGCATCTCCAGCTCCACGACGCTTCCCCCCTTTGGCCCGAGTGGAGGGAGGAGAGCGCCGGCCTTGCTTCTTTATCGGCTTCATCTTTTCATCTAGTTTGCCTTTACTCTAAACAACTCTTGTTATTTATTTATTCCAGAGATTCTCCTCAGTGTTCCTCTCTCGCTCTGCCTTGTTTTTTTTCTTCCCCCTCCTTTACTTTCTATTTTTCTCCTCTGTCGGAGCCTCTCTCTCTCATCCTGTCTTGTCTTCGTTGCGCGACTTCGGCACTTGCCCACCTTATTCCACAGACTCTGAAAGAGAGGGAACAGGGAGTGTGAGCTACTCATGTGGCAAACGCATTCAGACATGCACAAAGCCTAATTACTGCACAAGATAGCGACGAGCTGCGTGGCTTTGAGAAGGAAAAAGTGGCAGATTGAATCAAAATCAAACATTCATGAAAGTGATTCAAAATAAAAGCAAAGTGGTGATCATGATAATAAAAGCATAACAAACTGTTAAAAATTAATTTTAAGGAACGTATTCCCCGCTAAATGATGCACCGTCGTACTAGAGTAGTAATGAATATGACTCATCTACAAATTCATTACACATTAATTCATTACATAACAGGTTCTACTCACATTACACAAGGCCTGCATCCATACCAGGTACATACTGAAAACAGGAGGCCATATTGTAGGGTAAACACAATGTAGGCTTACAACACAGCATGGAAATAGTGAGGAGCACTTTGCAATTTGCCCAGACAAGCCTTTTTTGCATGCACACACACACTACTTCTTGGCCGGGGCAGTAGAGGCGGGGGAATTCCTTCTTCGCTCACATACTGAAACCCTCCCTTTCTCTCTCCCTCTCTCTCTGTGGCGACCTTTATCTATGTATTTCAAAGCAGAGTCAATCCGCCCCTACAAACTCAATTTCCTGTGGAAGACCATTACCTAACTTCCCGTTACTTTATTCCTCCCTCTCTCTTTGCTACTATTACACTTTCATTCTCATCCCCTGCCTGCGTTCTCTCTTTCTCAAATATTGATTTTTTTTTTTACCTCTCATCTCTCCCTCTTTCCCTCCTCAACGTCCACTTAGTCTCTATCCTCATTTTGTGCTGCAGTCATCCAGAAAAGCAGAGTTGTTCAGAATAATTGTTATTCCACACCAGAGTCATTCAGTACAGCTCTTAGCCATGCTAGAGTCATTCAGAATATCTCTTATTCCACACCGGACTCATTCACAGCTCTGCCTCCATTTAGAAACTAAAACAGATTGATTTTGCTGACTTGTTGAACAGGAGGGGGGGACTGTTGTCATTTAGCTGGTTTGTTTGGGACTTGCCTCGGGTCCTGGGTGCTGCAAGCTCTGCCTTGCTTTGTCGAATGCAAGTCTCCACGGAGCAGCAAAGATGGTAACGACATGCATATAAGAGGCAGGATCCAAACAGCCCTTATATGCTCTGTCATCTTTTTTGACAATTTCTCACTCCGACTGTGATATTCACTGTCAAAATGTTCTGTCTTCATGTCAATCAACCAGCACTCGGCATGTCTACTTGTCAGTGACAGTTTGGCTGTCTGTTAACTTACATGTCTGCCTGTCTGTCCCTGTTTCGGTATCCGTCCTCCCACCAGTCTCTTTCTCTCTGTCTGCCTGCCTCTATTCCCTTTTGCTGCCTTCCTGTTTGTCTGTGAAGGCTCGCATTCATTCAGGTCCTTTTAATATCTGCCACATCATATCGGCTGGAGAGAAAATCCATTTCCAAAGATGAGTGCCGCCTGTCTCAAGGCCACACACACACAGCAAACATCTATGTGATGATAGTTGATAGTGCACACAGAGCCTGAGAGCTCACAGCCATCACTGTGCTCTATGTAAATCCCTATTTAGGACGCCAGCCACCATAAAATATTGGCAGCTGGCCTTACTTGGTCACGATAGAGGTATGCTACATGTGTTTACTCAGTAGTGCACTGTGTACAACAGCTGGTGTCAGAGTCATGGACCTTATGATAACAGCTTAAAGGCAAACTGACGCAACACACACTCCTCCTAGTGAAATATGGAGCAAGGAAACCCATACAGGGGCTAAAGTAGGCCTGTGTCTCCTATGTTGCTTGTTCATTGATCATCACATACACACATGAAGTCCAGGGCAGTGAGGTCAACCATATTTTATTTGCAGAGCAGGAAAGGATCGTTATAAGCTGACATGCATGCATAGTAAACATGACTGTTGGCAGCATCGAGCTGATATAAGTCATATGAGGTGAGAACAGCATGAACTGCTGCCTTTCTGGATGCATAATTCAGTTTAGATAAGCGATTGTTCGGCATAGGTCACATTTTAATCTATTTTTTTTACCCACAAACACGCCTGAAGAATATGTAATCGCTTGTATCAAGCATAAATTGAGTTAACTTGATCATATTATGGCTATAAACATGTGTGTCATGCATTTTTGCAAACCTTGATGTAAAATCCCACAGGGGATAACTTAAATAGATATTTCAGTCCTTTCTGACCTGCTGTGGTGCTTATTTCTCCACAACGTGAGGCTGAATGACATGCAAAAGTTCCCCTCTAAACTTTATAACAGGATTACTACAGAGCTGCATTAAGGACAGGCCAGGGCAGTATAAATATATACATAATCATAATCCCCTCTAGATAACAGCTGCTAACTTCAGGGCCTAAAGCAGAAAATGCATACAACAAGCGGGCATGTCGTCACCTCTGGTTTAGCTGGATAGTACGGTGTCAAGCCCTCGTAGTACCGCGATTACTACCAGTTTTACTCCACAACACTGCAGGCCGTGGCGTGTAGCGACCAGGCCTCGACTACACACACAAGGCCGCTTGGAAATCCTCTATTCACTGTACCAGGGAAATAACCGGTTTAACGGGCATATTGACCCCTAATGCCACCTTAAACGGCCCTTATTCCCTGAGCTGCACGACCGACAGAAACGTCCCAAAGCAGACTTTTATCAGCGCGCAAGAGAAAAAAACACCTCACAAAGTCGGCATCGGAAAGTGACAGTCGTGTGAAAATACAGCCGGCTAACTTTTCTATTCAGCCTCGTCGTCGTCTAGCGCCACAAAGTGTCAATATGTGGATGAAAAGGGCCACGTTGAAGTGGCAGAAAATGTGTCAGAGGAGTTTTTCACACGGGAGAGAAATAATAGTTGTTGTGGGGAAAGTCCAGCGGCAGTTATGGCGTTGAATATATTTCTAGTGGAAAAGTTTCAGGCTCACTACGTCTCACCGCACCGCTCCCTTTTTTCTCGCACAAGACACCCGTTCCGCCCTGTGCCGCTCTCCGTAGGCCACCCAGACGCCGCTCGTCGGCTCTGTTTGTGGCCACAGTAAGCATGAACAACGTTAGCACCTCGGCGAAAAAGCACAACAAGCCCCACTGCAGTGCTGCAGGAGAAGATTTGTAGGCAGCTTCTACTCACCGTAGCTAACGGACAGCAAGCCCAGGCTGTCTCTCCGCCGAGTCCGCCGGGTAAAATAGGGCAGGGAGGCCAGTCGTCCACAGCTGCCAGTTAGCGGCCGTTCATCTTTCTCCGGCAAAGCAACTTAAAAGGAGGAAAAACTACTGCCCTGTACATTCTACACTACAGTCGCAAAATGGTGAATGGAACCCCAAAGCCTTGACAACCAGCCCGGGCGGCCAATCGCGGAGCACGAACGCGTACAGTAGCCAATCGGCGGGCGCGTCTGGGATGAGGGGGCGGGGCCGCACGTCAAAGTAAAATTGACGGACGGCGCGTCTCGGCCAATCGCAGTGTGGGAAAACACAGAACAGCTGTTGGGAGAGCCAGGCTGCGGCGGCCAATAGAGCTGCTATGTGGGTTTGTCTGCGACTTATAGAGGCACGCAGGACAGGAATGAAACCGCTCTCTCCTCCTCTTTGTCCTTTTTATCTTCATCATCCCCTCTTCAATTGTCTGCTAACGTGACAGGGGCGTAGAAGGAAATGGGGATGCCTGTCTGTCTATTAAAACCAAGTCAGTGCACTAAAAAGACAAGATTTAAAAAATATATATATATATCAGCCTCAGAATTCCAGTTCATGCTTGCAAAACAGCTTTAGCAACACTATTCAGCTCTCTGTGTGCTATTTAAATGTCTGTATTTACACTCCTGTGGCTCCACTATAAGCCACAGGTTGAGTGTAGTTTCAACAGGAGCCACAAAGAACACCAACTCCCAAATTCTCATGCCATCCCTCTTCACAAGCACCCTTCTCCCAGCTAATCAGAGGAGCTCCCAGCGCCACAGCATCCCTTCGTCCCGCCCCCTCGGCCAATCGGAGCAGCCGCCTGAGCCCATACGTCACCAGAGCGGCGCGCTATTGGCTGAGAAGCCCGGGGTCTGCAGGCCAATGACCGAGTGCTGTGGTGAGGTCATTATGCTTGTTGCCATCAGCTTGGCCAAACAGGAAGAGTGAAACCCTAGTGAGTAAGTTGGTCCAAACGTGGGATTATGGTTCCTCAGAGAGTGACCCATATACACTGTGGGCCTCCCTGTGTGCGCACACACACACACACACACACACACACACACACACACACACACACACACACACACACACACACACACACACACAACAGTGTGGTGTGCATGATGTGTGTGAGCAGGTAGCACACTGAGGAGTGAAATACAACATGCAAAACGCGCATGACTGCACACACACACACATACACAGATATGAGTAACACAGTGGCGTCCCGCTGCGATTTCATAAGACACTAATGGTGTGTGTGTGTGGATCGCCATGCAGCAGTGCGACACACTGTTTCTATAGCTTACAGGCACAGATGGCGAGTTTGGTCAATGATGATACAGAGCTGGCTGGTTGCGGCATTGCAGTCACACACACACACACACACACACACACACACACACACACACACACACAAAGGCGGGTACACACAACTGGGCGCACACATAGGAGCGAGCACCTACACCCACATAAGCAGGCGCAGTGAAGTTATAACATGCCTGGGCGTTACATAAGCCGTACGTGTGCTGGAGCATGCACACACTGCGCCGAGCCCTGTGTAACCACACACACACATACGCTTTGTGTAGACTATACAGCCCTCTTTGTGTATGCAAACATGCACAAGTGGAGGTTTATTATTTGTGCTACGCAGGAAAAACCCCTCAGCACAAGCTCTGCACTCATGTATTTAGTGTACACATTTTCACAGCCGTGGCATGTCCAACCTGTGACTCATAGATGTGAAAATGCCCACACACATGTAAGCGAGTGGGATCTCCAGACACATCCACACCCCTGATAGTGAAGCACTGCAGTCTCTGTCTGCCTCTCATTCACTACAGACGTTCAGAAATGTAGGGCGAGTAGAGCGCCACTTTGAGGGGCGGCTGGTTTCATAAGGCGCCATCGAGAGACATTAGAGAGAGCCGAGATTTAAGTCACTGCGAGGTCTGGAAATTAAACTGTGAAGGAGAGTTTGGTGGTAAAAGGTGGACGAATTGGAAAAAACGGAGACAAGGAGGAAGACGTGAATCATACAAGTGACAGAAACAACAAAGAGATGAAGAGATTCAGACTGAGGGGTGACTCTTTGCCGCAGAAGTCGAGCTGTTTGTGAATGAGTACCATAAATCCGGCTGGTATTAGCACCTCTGAACACTTTCTAAGAATGAGGCGAAGAGCTGCCGGTTAAGCCCCCCCAATCCCAGTCACTTTACACTAAATGCATTACGGCCACTTAACTGCTAAACAGCTCCGGGGACGCTGCACTGTGCCTGACCCAACACTCCAACACGCTCTAATTCAAGTGAGAGTGTGTGTGTGTTTTAAAAAAAGAACAAAATCGAGAGTGAGATGAGTCCGACTCCTCTCCACCCCGGCCAACAGTTTGAAGCTGAATGAGTACAGTGGATTTAGCAGCCTGCACCTGGTGTGAATAACACAATGTGAGATGAGTGTGCAGTCAGTCACAGCCAATGCATGTATAATTATCCACAGAAGCCTGGAGCACTTTAAATAACTGTCCGGTGTCAGCTGAGTGGGCCGTCCCAAATCAGTTTCTACTGAAATACTATCAATTATATAAGTGTGTGGAGCGGCCTTTATAATAAACAGAAAATCATGTCAACCAGACACTGAGTGATGTATGATACATGAGATAAGATGATTCTTTTCTGAGCCCACAGTTGTGTTAGAGCAGCACAAGAGATACATCAGTTAAAGAGAATGTCAGAAAAATGTTCTAACATGTTTCATTAGTCATTTAAAAAAGTGAAAGGTAAATATATTCTGGACTCACTACATGTAAAGATAAGGTATGCTAACATGGGATAAGATGAGATGAAACAAGAAAATCCTTTTCTGATCGATCCCACAGTGGTGCTATAGCAGCAAAGAGGAACATCAGTTAAAAATATATATCTTTAGAAAAATAAGAAAGCAATAGACAAAAAAAATATAACATCATGAAAAACTTTAATATATTCTACCAGTTATTTAAGTGAAAATTTAATTTAATCTAGGCAATCAACACGTAAAGATAAGGCAAGACAAGACAAGACAAAACAAAACAAGATAAGATAATCCATTACTGATATCACAGAAGTGCTATAGCAGCAAAGGGGATAGTGAAAAAAAAGCAAGAAATATACATACTAGAGCATTTTAAAAAATGTTTTCATATTTACCATCAGTTATTTAAGAAAGCTAAAGTTTTATACATCCTAGACTCACTACACATAAAGTTAAGCTTTGCTAAGCTAAGAGAATACAATCCTTTACTGATTTCACAGTGGTGTTAAAGCAGCAAAGGCTATAGCACTAAAATGTCAGTAAAAAACAATAATATATATACCAGTGTATCTCAAAAAATAGAATATCATAAAAAAAGTTGTAATATTGTCCAACAGTCTTTAAAGAAAGGGAAAATTTATTGTATTCTAGATTATACATACCGTGAGATATTTGAAATATTTCAAGCCTTTCTTTGTTTTAATTTAGATGGCCATGGCTTATAGCTCATAAAAATCACACACACACACACACGTGTGTGTGTGTGTGTGTGTGTGTGTGTGTGTGTGTGTATGTGTTTATCTATACTGGTGGGGACTTTGACGTGACTCCACGCTATCTCAGTGGGGACTCGCGTCTTTCGGTGGGGACGAAAAATGAGGTCCCCACGGGAGGAAACAGTGTTTTCTTGGCCATGTTGTTGTTGCTGAAAAAAGTAAAAGTGCAAAAAAGTTTCTTTAGGGTTAGGCATTGTTTTGGTGTTGGTTAAGGTTAGGGTTAGGGTTAGGGGTTAGATATGAAGGGAAGTCAATAGTAAGTCCCCACGGGGATATCAGAACCAGACATGTGCGTATGTGTGTGTGTGTGTATTTATATTTATATGAATATGTACCATGAATATTTACCATTTTTAAATTAAATTAAGAAAAAAAATAACTGAAGTAATTAAGAAAAAAGTAACTTTTTCACAATGTTCTAATTTTTACAGATGCACTAGGAAGTACTGGACGTATGGATTCTTCTATATGTAGAAAATCCAAGTATTGCACAGATTCCTCTGAATGTGGAAAATATCAAAACTGCACAGGATTCTTCTACATGTAGAAATGCTGATATGATACAGTCTTTTAGATGAACAAAAGAAAGATAATGCAGAGGTTTGAATGTGTTATTGTTTCACCAGATTAAAATACAACAGTTTTTCTGCGTGTGTTTTACTGGGACCAGTGATGGATGAGGCACATGGAGGCAGTAGGTGGATCTTAAGTTGTTTTCTTGGCCAAGAATAACTGTCAAGCTTAACTGTGAACATCTACAATTTTATGGTTAACGAGCAAAGTCAGTCGGCTGATGAGGACCATGTGATTCAGTTGAGAGCTCCACAACAACTGGCAGAAGAAGTACCTCAGTAATAATGTTAGAAGCAGAAGTTGGACATTCAGTCAATAAAAGAAAGGATATGGTATCATATACACCTACTTTAAGAATCTAAGAAAAAGTCCTCACTATGAACACCTCCCTGGAGTGAAATCACATAATGAAAATAAACCCTGACTGACACACTGGTCAGACAGTATTAAAGGCTCATATTGGCCTGTGGCTGTGGTGTAAATGTTACCTGATATGTGCGTATATGAAAACTTAAACACATAATGCAGAAAAATAGATTGTTGAGGTAATTTTAAAATGGATTCATCAGTTTTTTTTTTGGAGTTTTTCACACCCTAAATATTACTACTTGCTATAAAACTCCAGTATCAGTTAGGCTCAAATTAAAACGAGATTGGATGTGATATTACTGTGTTATTAATGATGCATTTAGATGTGAGGAGTATAGTACATTATACACTATTTAATGCACCGTTTATATGTTTTGTATGTAAAACTAGACGAGCCCTCAGTAGAGGGCAGAACCATGCCCAATACTGCCGAAAACCCTGTCCTCCCTATACAAATGATGCAATATGTACCAATTTTGATCATCGTACGTATCTCCCTTCCTACTTGATCTGCTGACCTGTAACTCCACAACTGAGCAGGGGACCTTAGACTGATCTTCAGTGCCAAGTTTGATTATCCTGACTTCCGCACTTGCAGAGATATCGGAACGGACATAGCCACATACATACATACATACATACATACTTACCCAGCCAGCCAGATACCGCACTGAATGCAGTAAGCCCGCTGACGTTCGTCAGGCATGGTTAATAACTACTTATTCTGTCAGATAAAGTATGTATTTGATATAAAATATATTTTAAATGTAGTGGAGCAGAAGTATAGAATGTAGGAGTCGACCAACCATCAGATGTGATAGACAGCATCTTCCTGATTATGGGTATCATTACTACCATGTTCCTTGGCAGAGTTATGTGACAATTGCTGTAAGTTTGTCCTTCTGTCTGTTTG